>NC_091061.1:153447243-153750273 GCF_000393655.2 Nicotiana sylvestris | reverse complement strand
CATTTCATGGCCTACGAATCTCTTATCTCATGATTCATTGCTCGGGACGTCATGGTCTAAGGACGTCATCTTCACTGTCTAAAGACAACCTTCATGGTCCAAAGGGAATTTGCATCATGTTTAAATTCTCGCAATAATCTATATACTTGCAAGCATCATGTTTTAGGTTTTGCAGGTAATCCAGGAAGTAACTGTTCTTCAAACAGGAGCAACCTTCGCTCCGATTTCCGCTCGTACCACTTATACTCTACCATTTAACCGATTCCCATCAATTACCCGCCTTTACTCTGTGACCGTTCAGATATCTGCCCTATGATACGTCCGTTACAATTCAGATTCGCCTTCATAACTACGCACAAACCCATTCGATACCACCCTTCACAAAAGAACCTTTTCCGAAACATACTACCATTTCTATAACAATTCCATCGGTTTCATTCACCGATGGGTCCAGAACTATACATGGCCTGATTCCTATAAAATCAGGGATATGTAGGCAGCTCAGAGACCAGGGTGCGGCCTATATTTTTCAAAATACCCATATTCGGTCAAAATCGGTCTCATATGTTTACCCGACAACTCTTTCATCCTTCCCAGGTAAAGAGGGGCAACTGTTGATACCAAATTTTTCCCTCATATATTTTTAATATGCATATATATTTTCAAAAATAGTTCACATGCATTTACCAACATGCACAAGTATTTCTATAATTTTAAAGGCTTTCAACCAATTTATTTTTGCATTTTTACTATACAAATATCCAATAATTATCCCTCATATTATTTGTTTATGATAATTTAATCATCTAAATTCATCATTTACTCCCAAATAGTGCTTAAATATTTTATTGTATTTTTTATAATTATATTTGCATTTTTCAAGCTAGAATTGCACATTTTGCAACAATAGACCATGCATATGTATAATTATATTATCTATACAGAAAATGACCTTTTATATTTTTATAATTTTAAGTAATTATTTTAAATCATTTTCATGCATAAATGGCATTTTTATCATTTATTAATTACTTTTGTAAATTATTTTAGTAATTTAAATAGGTATTTAAAAACTAGCCTAAATTTCTACCCAAGTTCGGACCTAAACTACCCAATACACCAGCCCAATAATCATCCCAATACCCATTCAACCCAGACCCATTTTTAAACACACTACCCAATCCCCTTGTAAAATCTCAGTCGTTGATCTCAAATATCAACGGCTCCCAATCACCCATGCCTTTTAATATATCAAACGCCCCTAACCCTAATTCATTATCCCATCTCCGCCGCCCTAGAACTCTCTCAACCTCTCCTCTTTCACTCTCAAACCCTAAGCGTCGTCACCCCAGATCCCCACCAAATCCCCTTTGATTCCAACCATATATGGAATCATCTAGTGATTTCTTACCTTATCTGGCTCTCCTTCTCTACTGGCTAACCAATTATGGTGTTACATAATCACTTACCTAACATGGCAAGTGGATCTCTCTTGTTTTGAATCAAATCTAGTTTGAATCTTTATCTCTTTCCATATATGTTCTTTCTCCGTCTCCTTATAGTTTGAATCTCTGAGATTTTTGCTTATTCCTTATTTTACCCTAAAAGCTAGGGTTCATATCCTTTGAAATCTGTTAAGGTTTAGTACTTATTTTCGTTAAAAAACATATCTATGTTTCTGCATGACTACCTGTATTTCTTTTCATGATTTCATTAAAATGTTTTTCGCCTCATTTTACTTACCCTAAAATTAGGGCCCAGATCTTTTCAAATCTGTCAAGGTTACTTAATTTTGTGTATTTTTCCTTTAATATTTTGTGTATCTGTGTGTATCTATGTTATTCTTATAGTTGTTTCTTTAAAATAGTTTATTCTTCCTAAAATTAGGGTTTTAGATTTTCTCTAGTTCGATTCCTTGTGCTTTTCAAATAAACCTCTTGTCTATGTTCAGTATGCACAGTGTGATTATTTTGCCCTTATTTCTCTGCTGGCTTTATGGTTTACCCAAAATTACGATTTTGAAATCCTTTACTGAGATTTTAATCTTTCCTTTTCTGTACGATACTAATACTTTCTTATTTTGTTCGATTTACTTGTTCTTACCTTATTTGGACCAATGTCTGATTAATAAGTTATGCTACTTCCCTTTGACTTAACCTTAATTTTCTGATTATTAAAGTCGACTTCTAATTAATTCTGAAATTATTCCTTACCTTATTTGACTACTGATTGATATAATTAATTGATGCTAGCTTGATTTATGCCTGTTAATTGATCTATGACAACCTTAACTGATTGTTAATTGATTGTCATACCTTATTTGCGTGCTATTGATTCTCCTACCTTATTTGGTTTTACTTTACTATATGCTATAAAACCCTTCATTGTTCTGATTTTCAAACACACACTGGGACACACAAGCTCACACATACACTTACACACTTACACTCACACAACTTGAGTTCTTTCTATCACTCTGATTTGTTGCATTGTCTAGCCGGCTGAAAGCCAAGGCTAGACTCTTGGAGTCCACTTGCCTTTACCTTCCTATTAGATATCTCCTTAACTGGTATCCCTCAATTTCTGTTATCATGTTCTATTCTACATGCTATGTGGTCAGTATACTATAGATATCAACATGCTTCTGTCTTAATATTTGTTTCCTGATCATCTCTTTCTCAACTACTATGCTGTAATTCTTATTCCTTGTGACTTGTATGACTAGCTTATTTTGAACCTCGATATGTTTTGTTCACTATATATTTCCAGTTTACTATCCACTAGTATGCTTTAGCCTTTGTTATCTCTTTGTTCTATATTTCTGTGTGGTTAAGTGTTTCAAATTCCAACATGCTTCTGCTGGACATACAGTTCATGTTCTGTTCTTGTTATCTTGCTCTGTTCATAGTAATTTTAGCATGTTTCTATGCATGATACATGTCTCTATGATTCCACCTAGTAATAATTAGTAAGCTAAGTAATCTTCAATAATGTGAGACTTTGTTTGATTCAGTTTGGGTACTGCAAATATGTGTAGGCAGTTCTGTCTTTAATTCAAGTGTCCTTGCTCTTGTTGTGATTGTTTAATTACTGGTATCTATGCCTAAACCAATCTGCTAAATGAGGTTTCTATTCTATTTGCAGTCTTTGAATCTGTTTGCCCCCAAAAATCAAACTACTTTTCTAAAACTATCCCCTGACCCCCTTATACACTATTTTTAAACAGAGGCGGATGTAGTTAACAATGAACGGGTTCAACTGAACCCATAACTTTCGATGCGGTGTAAACATTTATATGTAAATTTCATTAAAATTACAAAAATAGTGGATATGAACACATAACTTTAAAAGTATAATGGGTTCAATGCAAAAAACCTTAAGAGTTGAACCCATATGATTTAAATCCTGAATCCGTTTCTGTTTTTAAATTTCTACTCTTAGTTATCTAGGGTCCTACCACCTCCAGTGTGAGCACTGCCTAGGGTCCATGAGACTTCTCTGAACTCTGACACATTGGGGCTCTTCTTCCAACTTGTGATCAAACTATTTTCTTTAAAAGATTCTGGTGTGAGCATTGCCCGGGGTACCTGAGGCCCTTGGGAACTTTGACACATCAGAAGCCCATCTGTGTATTATGGATGGACTACCTGTATACATCAGACTTGCTTGCTTGAAGGCCTGGTTTTCAGGTTGATGTTGGGCCTGCTAAAGCTCCCTATTGTGTAATAAATAGATTTGTGTAATTCATTCATATTGGTCTGTAATAATGTAATAATCCTTATAAAACAGATATGGGGTTATTAGTAAAAACTGGGGAGGGATTTTTATATATCCTTGTCAGGTTCGGGTAGAAACCATGTTTGTAGGTTGTTATTCTTTATGTGCATACCATTAGAAATCATGCCTATAGGATATTATCCCACTGTTTGAAATCTGGAGTTTCTTACTTGGCATCCTAGAAATCCTGTTTACATGGTGTTTTATCAATTCTGCATCAAGAATCCATGTTCTACGCATATTATCAATCTCAATGTGCATTAGATATCATGTATATAGGATTTTCTTTATGTGAATTACTGAACTTGTCTGGCAAATTTGTTAACGTCTCTACCCACATAGATTTCATGCCTATAGGAGATATATAAAGAAAATCAGTTTCTGCAATTTAGATATCATGCCTATAGGGGATATAAAAATCAGTTTCTGCAATTTAGATATCATGCCTAT
Organism: Nicotiana sylvestris; assembly: GCF_000393655.2. NCBI lineage: Eukaryota > Viridiplantae > Streptophyta > Magnoliopsida > Solanales > Solanaceae > Nicotiana > Nicotiana sylvestris. The sequence goes on along the minus strand of NC_091061.1, from coordinate 153,746,046 downwards.
AGGGAATTTAAAATCGATTTCTGCAATTTAGGTATCATGACTATAGCAAATAAGTAAATCAGTCCTAACACCTAGAAATCATGTTTATAAGAGCTAACTGATTATGTAAATTAGAAAGCATGTCTATAGGATCTAAAAAGATAAAAACTTGTTTGTTAAAATCAGTAACTGGTTTATAAACTATAGTCATTAATTAACAGTTTTAGATACGATGCATATAGGATTATGCTCTAGTCCTCACTTAGGCAAGCCTGTAGGGTAATTAAGAATTCTGGGTCTAAAAGAACTGTAATTTTTTGCTACTTGAAACACGCTTAGATTCTGAATATTAACAAAAATCAGTAGGCAAACTGATAGGTACTGCTGCTCACTTTAATAAAGTTGTATATTCTATTCATGCTCATCTAGATATCTTGTTTATAGGATCCTAAACTATAAAACTTTGTTTGTTCAAATTGCGTGCATTGGTTGGCTATTTGTGGAGGTTAACATGAGCCCATTTATTTGCTCCTTACATGATAGTTCTATCTGAATTTTGTTTGTTGCTCAATTTTCTCATTTTTAGTAACATAGGTGAGTCTAGATCCATCCTAAATAGAAATCCTAAACACCTCCAGGACTATAGGTAAGGGACGGGCAGTGCACGCATAAGGTACGTATTAGAAGCTACTATAACGCTTAGGTAACAACTGAAAGATAGTAATTGGGTAGTAAAGGAGATGATGACTTGTGCGCTAATGCTATGTGTAACACCCCTATTTGGGGAAAGTTACCAAGTATTGCATGGAAATGATCCTATAGGCTAAAAAATTTAGTACCCTTTTAATTCTTGTTTTAAAGTAATTATCGATTTGTTTAACTTTCCTTTAAGACTAATTCGCTTGATTGAGTTTGGCTGGGACCTACCGTTGTGGACCTCGAGGGGTGCCTAACACCTTCCCCTCAAGGTAATTTCGAGCCCTTACTCGATCGTTGGTGATGTAAACTAGTTTCATGAGTTATTTGTTCTAAGTGCCCTAACGCACCTTAATCCGTTAGGTGGCGATAAGAGTTGTCCCAAATGTCGAAACCCGGACTCCGCGAGGAAAAAGGTAGTGCGACACCTGGTCTATTCCATGGAACTGTATAATGGATTTATCTTGTCGATATCCGTGTTTTTATCATGTAATAAAGTAATTGAGCTGCCAATCATGCTAGAAATCATATTTAGGCTATATGCCGCTACTATTGGGACCCATAGTGATCGTTTCTTGTTGTTGACTTATTGATTACATTGAAATTTCGTACTCAATCATATTTATTCATTGCATATCATATCTCAGTCTCTGTTGCTATTTATTGATATATCATATCATCATTTTTTGGCTATTTTCACGATATTGTGAGCCCGAGAGAGAGAAACTAGAGATATTGATGACTAAGTGAGGTCGATGGCCTGATTAAGAGTGATAATTATGGGATCGGGATGCACGTTACAGCATGTTTTATTATGTCTGGATATGGCTTATGTAGCGCTTGGGCTGAAGGAGTCTCTCCGGAGTCTGTACACACCCCCAATGAGCGCAGTTGAGTATATTGAGGGATGTATCTTCCCTGGACATGGATCTTGTCCGGATCACTTATATTTGGGGATGGCTCTTCCCTTGGGATGGATTGGCCTTATACAGTATTGAGTGACTAACCAGAGGCGGATCCAGGATTTAAACCTTATGGGTTCAACTTTTAAGGTTTTTAGCATTGAACCCATTATAATTTTTAAAGGTATGGGTTCATATCTATTATTTTTGTAATTTTAATGAATTTTTACATACAAAAGAATGCAAAAACAGTTGAAGTACAAAAGATTTATTTGATCAACTTCAGGGTGCCCAGTGTTATTCCAAGATTGACCTCAGATCGAGATACCATCAGTTGAAGGTTAAGGAAGTTGATATTCCAAAAACAGCTTTTAGGACTCGATATGGGCATTTCGAATTTTTGGTAATGTCATTCGGTTTAACGAATTCACCAGCAGCTTTCATGGACCTTATGAATAGGGTATTGATTTGTTTGTTATCGTGTTTATTGATGACATCTTGGTTTAGATTGGCCATATACAGTACTGAGTGATTGAGTATTCTGAGAGTGTGAGTACACGAGGCTTTCAGCATGGTGCATCACATACGGCATGTGCATTGGCATGTAGATGTAGAGAGGTCATACTCCTTATATCACTCAGAATTGATCTATTCTACTTGAATTGAGTTTAACTGTTGAACTTGAAAGCATGCCTACATTTATGCACTGTTATTTCTATATTGAACTGTACCTGCTAGGTTCGTAACTATCTTTCAGTCCAAAGATAAGATTTGTTACTTATTGAGTTGGTTGTACTCACGCTCGTATGCATATCCAGGTGCTTCCGTCCATGGCGGTTGTTGAGTTGTGGAGACCGAATTTTTGGAGACTATCGAGGTAGCTGCTTGGCGTTCACAGACCTTGACTCTCTCTCCCCATCTTTCATTTTATGTTTTAATTTTAATTACCTAGACGGTGTATGAGACTATGTCATTATATAGATGCTCATGTACTCGGTGACGCCCTGATTTTAGGAGAGATTTTGTATTGAGTTATGATTTCTTACTCTATTTTTAAAAGGTTTTTCCTTAATTTTAACTACCTCCGTATCTTTCAAAGATTTAAAGTGTTGGAAACATCTGTATAGTCGGCTTGCCTAGTACCATGATAGGCGTCATCACGACATGTTGGTTTTGGGTTGTGACATTTTTAAACTCCAGTACATTATGTTGGAGCTTCCTTTGAAGAATGTTTGAAATCCAGCACCGATTGTTGTAGTTCTTCCGTATTTTAGACATGAGTATTTTTGAGTGGCTACTTTACCAATATAATTAAAAAAAAGGTGGCCAACTCTAATACCCGACTCAAAATATAACTATTTATCAATTTTACTCCCGAAAAAAAAGTAACATTTGTCATGGACAACCACCAATCTATTATTTGATATCGTGACATAATTTTTGGTGGCTCAATTTATTAACAGTTTAAGGGGTGGCTCGAGGGGAAGACTAGTAAAGCCTTTGGTTTGAGCCCCAAAATTTTAAGACCTCGAGAATTGTTAATAATAAATTTCATAATTCTTTTCGCTTAGATAATATTAAAATTTGTAGAAAAAAATATGAAATCGTTATTGAAGAAAAGCAAAAAAAGAAAGATTGTCTTCTTGTTAATAGTAAAATATTTTATAATTTTAAATTAGACTACTCAAATTTTTATATTAGTAAATAATATCTTTTACGATAATATCTAAGGTAATATTGTAAATACATGGCTAGTATCTTATTAACATAAATTAACCTTTACTAATATAATAATAATATTACTATGTGAAGTTAAAGGCTTAATATCTTTTGATTAAGACAGCTATCCTATACACAAAAAATGAAAAGGGCGTCATTAATCTTTTTGTATATTTGTATTTAATTAAAAAGTTTAAGCCCTCTTAGTAAATTTAGTTTTAGGTCTTCAAGCAAACTGATTCTGACACACACATATATGCCCGTTGTCGCTGAACACTCATCTTTCTTATACTTTGCCTAGTGTTCCGAATACAATCTACTCCAGAATGGATGAATTTGATAACCTTACAGTACATGAAGCAAATGTACTTTGCACTTTCACAATCACAGAGAAAGTGAATCACTATACCTTTGACGGCAAACTCACCTATAACAGTAAGAATACAGATGTGTCTATACATTAATTTAATACCTTCGAAATAGTTTTAGAATTCATAAGGGATTTAAAAAATTTGGAAAAGAAAAGATGTCCAGGATACACAGCCTTACCATGTAATGTTGGTAAAATAGAAGTAGGTCTGACACTATTAGAGGGTATGGCTGATTTTAAAATACCTCACGGTAACTTGCTGACTGATGGAGTTATGCTTGGGAGGGATGGAAGTATTTGGTTTTTTAATTTCTCTTATAAAGCCATAGTTAGGACGTCGATGGGAGCTCTCGTCGACGACTTCTATGCGTTCAGATCTCATGCAAGAAGCCATTAATCTCCATGAACGGATATATAATTTCACTCCTGGAGTGCCTACCGACTGGGATAATTTTATATCTTGTTACCAACATATTCCAAATCGGTATAAGAGGGCTTTCTACCGGTTTGGATCTACATGTCATTTCTTGTCTGGAACCCCATGAAAGTTGGGGTTTTCGCAAAAATTCTGAATGAGCTTCTATTCAATGAAGAATCCTTGTTTTCTGAATGGTTCTCGGAGAATTTGAATATTGGAGAGCTACGATTCAGACATATGGGGTTCCTCAAATGATTTCTTGTTTAGCCTATGGTTACAGGGGTATTAAGGAGTATGATCCTAATCAGAGCTTGACAATTTAAGACTTTTGGTATGGAGTTGTTCGTTTTCTGAAAAATTTCATGTATCACCATGAATCTGAGAAGACTTGTTAAAAGATACTTAAGATGTACTAATAATTTTTCCTTACCTTGTTGGGATATCATATGTTATACTATGCTCTGATAGGGATCGTCCGTTCCACTTACAAGCACAAGAAGTCAACTGTCATGACCCTATTTCTCATGTGTCGTGATGGAGCCTATCACGATACTAGGCAAGATGGCAAATCACAAAATAATAGGAATCTTTAATTTAAACATACTACAATAGGCTTAAGTAAATAAAATCTCAAAATAACTAGAAGAAAACACCATAACTCATTACAGAATTTTCCAAAATTCGAGTATCACTGAGTACATGAGCATTTATACAATAACATGGTCTGACTGTTGAAACACTATATAGGAAGGTGGAACAGTATAAATAAAACTAAAAGAAAAGAAGGAGAATCAAGGTCTGCGGACGCCAAGGAAGCTACCTCGATAGTCTCCAAACTAAATAAGCTCCACCACTAGCAGCCTCTATGCCCGGAAGTACCTGGATCTGCAAACAAAGTGTAGAGTTTAGTATGAGTACAACCAACCCAATGTACTCAATAAGTAACAAGACTAACCTTGAGTTGAAAGCAATGACGAGCCCAACCAATACAGTCCAAATGCAGAATTTAACAGTACAGAGACAGAAAATATGACAAGAATATCTCAGAGAAACTCATAATCTGTTGGTACACAACACACGGATGTAGACATGCTTTAGGGTTTAACAATTAAGCTCAATACAGATAAAATATGCCAAGTATGACTGATTTGAAGAATATTACATCTCTATATCTGCATGTCAATATGTATATCATATGTGATGCAACACAATGAAAACCTCTTGTACTCACACTCTCAGAGTATTCAATCTGGTTGCCTCAATTCTCGCTCATCACACTCAGTCACTCAGCATTGTACGGTACCTGCGGCCACTGCTGGCATGTCAGACTTCAGAGGGGCGGATCCTGCCCAAGCATTAATAATAAGCCAATCTGGCCTGCTGCGGCGTGCAGCCTGATCCTATAATAATAAAGCCTAAAAGGCATGCTGCGACGTGCAGTCTGATCTATATAATAATAATAATATATAAAGACATAAGACGTGCTGCGACATACAACCTGATCTACAAATCTCCCTCACAACACGACTCCCAGGCCCCAAACTTAGTCATCAATCTCTTCAGTCTCTCGGGCTCACCAATCTTATGTTAATTAGCCCAAACAATGATAAATAACACAACAATAAATAATAACAGAGACTGAGATATGATATGTAATGATGGATGTGACTAAGTACAAAATTGCCATCTAAAAAATAATTTAACAGCAGAAATGACCCCAGTGGGTCTCCATAGGATAAGCATACAGCCTAAACATGATTTCTAACATGGATTGCAGCTCAAATACTCTAACACATAGAGATCCCATGAATAGTAACAAGGTTTGATGACTACACAGTACCACATAATCGACCGGATCACAGTTGCTATGGTTCACGCCCACATGCCCGTCACCTAGCATGTTCGTCACCTCAATACTAACCCCATAACACGTAATTCATGGGTTCATACCCTTAGAACCAAGTTTAGAAGTGTTACTTATCTTAAATCGTACAAATCTTTACTCCAAAAAGTCCTTGCCTCGCGAATCGGTCTCTGAATGCCTCAAATCTAGCCACAAACAACTCGATACAATCAACGCGAGTTATAGGAATCAATTCCATATAAAAAAGCTAAGTCCCTTAACAAAAGTCAAAAAGTTAACTCAAAAAGTCAACCACCTGCCCACGTATCCGAATACCACAAAATTAATAAAATCCGAACACCATTCAACCACGAGTGCAACCATACCAAAATTACTCAAATCTGATCACAACTTGACCTTCAAATCCTCAAATTTAAGCCGATGAAGTTTCTACAATTTTCCCCAAAATTTTCAACCCAAAACACTAATTAAATGATGAAAAAATGATATATTCATGTATATTATCCAAATTCGAGTTAGAATCATATACCCCAATCAATTCCTTAAAAATCCCTCCAAGAATCGCCTCAATCCGATTACCCAAAGTCCAATTATGAAATTTTACTCTAACCCTCGTTTTTGAATCTTATATTCTGCCCAAACGTCCTCATTCATGGACGTGGAAAAGGCCTCGCATTCGTGAAGCACAAAACTCAGCTACCCAAAAGTCCTCTTACGCGAACGCAGAGGCTCCCTCGCGAACGCGATGTTTCACAGAACTTTGCTTATGAAAACGCAAAGGATTAAGGCCTAGTGCCCAAGCTACCTCTACCTTCTACGCGAACACGAGCTCCCCATAATGATCGCAATGCACAATTTCCCCAGACCTTCACAAACGCAAAGAACAAATCCTCACCTGCCTCCTAGATACTCTTTGTGAACACAAGACCTCTCTCGCGAACGCGTATAAGTAAACCAGCACCAGCAAAAGTCGGCAGTCTTCAAGTTCATAAATGCACCGAATATGGTCTGAATCATACCCGAATCCCCCAGGACCTCAACCAAACATACCAACCAGTCATGAAACATCATACGAACTCGCTCAAAGCGTCAAATCATATCAAACATCACTAAAATCACAAACCCACATCGATTCAAGCCTAATGAACTTATGAATTTCTAACTTCTACATTTAATGCCGAACTTTTCGTGTCTCCAAACTTCCATTTTTCCAACTTTTGCCAATTCAAGCTAAAATTATCTGCAGACCTCCAAATCAATATCCGGATAGATTCCTAAGTCCAAAATTACCCAAGGGAGCTATCGGAATCGTTAAAACTCTATTCCGGAGCCATTTACTCAATAGTCAATATCTGGTCAACTCTTTCAACCTAGGCTCCCAACCTTGGGGCTAAGTGTCCCAATTTATTCTGAAATATTTCGGAACGGGGCTATAACACTCAAAACGACCGGCCGGGTCATTACATCCTCCCCCTCTTAAACAAGTTTTCATCTTCAAACAAGTCTAGAATCATACCTAGAGTTCCAAATAAGCGTGGATATCTGCTCTGCATCTCCCACTCGGTGTCCCAAGTAGCCTCATCAACTGGCTGACGTCTCCACTACACCTTCACTAAATCTATGTACTTTGACCTCAACTTTTGAACCTGCCAATCCAAAATGGCCACCGGTTCCACATCATAAGTCAAATCACCATCCAACTGAACCGTGCTAAAGTCTAAAACATGAGACGGATTGCTGACATACTTCCTGAGCATAGAAACATGAAACACTGGATGAACACTAGACAGACTAGGCGGCAATGCAAGCTTGAAAGCCACCTCTCAATCCTCTTAAGCACCTCAAAAGGACCAATATACCGAGGGCTCAACTTGCCCTTTTTTCCGAACCTCATAACACCCTTTATGGGTGAAAATCTGAGTAGTACTTTCTCCCCCACCATGTAAGCAACATCATGAACCTTCCGATCAGTGTAACTCTTCTGTTTAGACTGCACTGTGTGAAGCCCATCCTGAATCAACTTAACCTTGTCAAAAGCATCCTGAACCAAGTCAATACCCAATAGCCTAGCCTCACCCGGCTCAAACCAACCCACCAAAAATCGACACCATCTCCCATACAAAGCCTCATACAGATCCATCTGAATGCTCGATTGGTAGCTGTTGTTGTAGGAAAACTCTACAAGTGGGAGAAACTGATCCCAAGAACACCCAAAATCTATGACACAAACGCGCAACATATCCTCCAATATTTGAATAGTGCGCTCGGACTGTCCATCCGTTTGAGGGTGGAATGTTGTACTCAACTCAACCCGTGTGCGTAACTCTCGCTGCACTTTTCTCCAAAGCTACAATGTAAACTGTGTGCCCTGATCTGAATGATTGACATCGACACACCATGAAGCCGAATAATCTCGTGGATATAGATCTTAGCAAACCGCTCCGAAGAATAGGTAGTCCCGATTGGGATGAAATGCGCAAATTTGGTCAACCGATCCACAATCATCCAAATAGCATCAAACTTTCTCGAAGTCCATGGGAGCCCAACTACAAAATCCATGGTGATACGCTCCCATTTCCACTATGGAATCTCAAGCCTCTGAATCAATCCGTCCAATCTATGATGTTCATACTTCACCTGCTAACAATTTAGGCACCGAGCTACAAACCCCACTATAGCTTTCTTCATCCTCCTCCATTAATAGTGTTGCCTCAAGTCCTGATACATCTTTGTGGCACCTAGATGAATGAAATACCACAAATTGTGGACCTCCTCAAGAATCAACTCACGTAGCCCATCCACATTGGGCACACAAATCTGACCCTGCATCCTCAACACCCCAGCATCCCCAATAGTAACTTCCTAGGCATCACCGTGCTGAACCGTGTCCTTAAAGACAAGCAAATGGGGATCATCATACTGACGCTCTTTGATGCGATCATATAAAGAATACCAAGAAACCACACAAGCTAGAATCTGACTAGGCTACAAAACTTCTAATCTCACGAACTGATTAGCCAAGGCCTGAACATCTGATGCAAGCGGTCTCTCACCAACAGGAATAAATGCAAGGCTACCTATACTCACTGCCTTTCTACTCAAGGCATCAACCACCACATTGGCCTTCCCAGGATAATACAAAATGGTAATATCATAGTCCTTTAGCAACTCCAACCATTTAGTCCTTTAGCAGCTCCAACCATCTCTTCTGCCTCAAATTTAGATCCTTTTGTTTGAACAAGTGCTGGAGACTTAGATGATCCGTAAATACCTCACAAGACATACTGTAGAGATAATGCCTCCAAATATTCAATGCATGAACGATGGTTGCCAGCTCCAAATCATGAACATGTTAGTTCTTCTCATGGGGCTTTAATTGGCGCGAAGCATAAGCAATCACTCTATACTTATGCATAAAGATACACCAAATACCAATCTGATAAGCATCACAATACACAGTATAAGAACCCGATGCTGAAGACAAAACTAAAACTGGAGATGTGGTCAAGGCAGTCTTGAACTTCTAAAAGTTCTCCCCACACTCGTCTAACTACCTGAATGGAGCACCCTTCTGGGTCAACTTGGTTAAAGGCGCTGCAATGGACAAGAAACCCTCCATGAAGCAACGATAATATCCGGCCAAGCCGAGGAAGCTCCGAATCTCAATAGCTGAAGACGATCTGGGCTAACTCTGAACCGCCACTATCTTCTTCAGATCCATCTTAATCTCCTCATTGGACACCACGTGCCCCAAGAACGCCACCAAACTAAGCCAAAACTCACACTTAGAAAACTTGGAATAATGTTTCTCCTCCCTCAACCTCTGTAGTACAATTTTCAAATGTTGGGCAGGCTCCTCCTGGCTATGTGAGTATACCAAGATATCATCAATAAATACTATGACAAACGAATCAAGATATGGCTGGAATACATTGTTCATCAGATACAAAAATGTTGTTGGGGCGTTGCTCAGCCCAAAAGACATCACGAGGAACTCATAGTAACCACAGTGGGTCCTGAATGTCGTCTTCAGAATATTCGAGTCCCGAATCTTCAACTGGTAATACCCAGACCTCAAATCAATCTTAGAAAACACCCCCGCTCCCTGAAGCTGGTCAAATAGATCATCAATGCACGATTAAGGACACTTGTTCTTGATTGTAACTTTGTTCAACTGCCTATAGTCGATGCACATCCGCATAGTACCATCCTTCTTTTTTACAAACAGAACCGGTGCACCCCAAGGAGACACACTAGACCTAATGAACCCCTTATCAAGAAGCTCCTGAAGTTGCTCTTTCAATTCTTTCAACTCCGTTGGTGCTATACGATATAGAGAAATAGAAATGGGCTGAGTACCCAGTACCAAGCCAATACCAAAATCAATATCCCTGTCGGGTGGCATGCCCGGCAGGTCTGTAGGAAACACATCTGGAAATTCTCACACTACTGGAATAGAATCAATAGAAGGTGTGTCAATACCAACGTCCCTCACAAAAGCCAAATATGAACGACACCCCTTCCCAACCATCCGTTAGGCCTTCAGATATTAAATCACCCTACTGGAAACATAATCTAAAGACCTCTCCACTTGATCATTGGCAACTCTAACATCGCCAATGTCACGATCTTAATGTGACAATCTAGAATAGCATGACATAGAGACAACTAATCCATACCCAAAATCACGTTGAAATCAACCATACTAAGTAATAAGAGATCAACTCTAGTCTCCAATCCCCTAATAGTCACCACACTCGACCAGTATACACAGTTCACAATAATAGTATCACCTACCGACGTAGATACATGAACAGGTGAAACTAAGGGCTCACGGGCATATCCAAATAATGAGCAAAATATGATGATACATATGAATAAGTGGAACCAGGGTCAAATAATATAGAAGCATCCATATGGCATACTGAGAAAATACCTATGATCACTGTGTTTGAAGCAACAGCCTCTGGCCTAGTAGGAATAGCATAGAATCGAGGCTGACCACCGCCTGATCAGCCTCCTCCTCTAGGATGACCTCTAGCTTCCAGAGCTCCACCCTAGCTAGCTAAGTGGGTTGTGAAGTAATTGGTGCAGAAGTCATGACCTGACCCCTCTGCTGAACTGGACCTCCCAAAAGACGGGGACAATACCTCCTCACATGTTCGAACTCCCCATACTCATAGTAACTCCGATCTATTAATGGTGGTGGGGACTTAATCGGACCCCGAGAACCAAAATAGCTGCTAGAAGAACCCGGTACAGATGGAGCATGAGATAAGCTCTAAGCTGGGATGGCATTGAGAGATAACTGACCCGAACGGGAACTATATGAACCATGGCTAGCTGATACACCATGATGAACCGGATGATCCATCTAAGCGGGCCTATAAGGATGGCCCTTACTATGGTGGGACTGGCCCCCAGAAGAAACACTGCTGAAACCACCCGAACCAAGAGGCCTCTTGGCTTCCCTCTCCTCACGCTCCTGACTACGGATCAGCTCTAGCCATCGATCAATATCAACCACCTCGTCTAACATAGCACCTGATACATTCTGTCGAGTCATAACAAAGCACAGTCCATAGTTGAGGCCATCAATGAACCTCATAATCCTCTCCCTCTCTGTGGGGACCAACCAGACCGCATGACGAGCAAACTCCAAAAATCTCATCTCTTACTAGGTCACAGACATACCCTCCTGGCGTAGCTGCTCAAACTGCCTACGCAACTCTTCCTTGCGGATCAGTGGCACAAACTTCTCCAAAAAAAGAATGGAGAACTCGTTTTATGAAAGTGGTGCAGCGCCGGATGGCCTGCTCCGCTCATAGGTCTCTTACCATCTAAAAGCTGCCCCCATCAGCTAAAAAGTAGTAAATGAGACCCCACTAGTCTCCAGAATACCCGTCGTGCGAAGAATCTACTGGCACATATCCAAGAAGTCCTGGGCATCCTCTAACTTAGCCCCACTGAATGATGGAGGCTTGATCCTCCCGAACCTCTCTAGTCTTTTCTGCTCCTCATCACTCATAATGGGCCTACCTAGGCCTGAGCAACTACAACCGACTGGGATAGTAGTACCCCTATGTCTGAAGTTCCAGTACCGCCTGCTCTGGAGTACGGACGGCGGGAGTCTGAGCACCTTCCCCGGCCTTAGAAGTGGCTGGTGTGACCTGAATTGAAATCGCCTGAGGAGGGCTAGTGAAAACAATCAATATCTGGGCAAAGGCCTCCTAAAGGCATAGGATCATAATGGACAGAACTGGTGCTTGAGCTGGTCCCATCGGCTCAACCACATCTGGAATTTGCTCCTAAGAAGGAGCAACTGGTAGGTCTATAGGTGCGGCTCTAGCAACTATACTAGCTGCACTTTGTCCTCTACCGCGACCCCGGCCTCTCGTGGCCCTAACAAGCGGTACTGGTAGCCGTCCACTCGGTCCAGTGGTACGTGTCCTCACATCTGTAAGAGAATAGAGTAACAGAAGTTTAGTCTCCAGAATCAACAAATTCGCACGACAAGAATACAAGAAAATGAAGTTTTCGCAAGGGTTCGATAGCCTCTCGAAGATAAGTACAGATGTCTCTATATCGATTCACAAGACTCTACTAAACCTGCTCATGACTCGTGAGACCTATATAACCTAGGCTTTGATACCAACTTTTCATGACTCTAAATCTCATGTGTCGTGATGGCACCTATCGTGATACTAGGCAAGCCAACAACTCACAAAATAACATGCATCTTTAATTTAAACATACTGAAAAAGGCTTAAGTAAATAAAATCTCAAAATAAATAGAAGAAAACACACAACTCATTATAGAATTTCCTAAAATCCGGGTGTCACTGAGTACATGAGCATCTATACAATAACATGGTCTGACTGTTGAAACACTGTCTAGGAAGGTAGAACAATATTAATAAAACTAAAAGAAAAAGGAGGAGAGTCAAGGTCTGCGGACGCCAAGGCAGCTACCTCGATAGTCTCCAAATTGAATAAGCTCCATTACTAGTAACCTCCGTGCCCAGAAGTACCTGGATCTGCACACAAAGTACAGAGTATAGTATGAATACAATCGAACCAATGGACTCAATAAGCAACAAAATTAACCTTGAGCCAAAAGTAATGACGAGCCCAACTAATACAATCCAAATGCCGAATTTAACAATACAGAAATTGACAAGAAATATGACAAGAATATCTCAGAGAAACTCATAATCTGTACATAGTACATGAATGTAGACATGCTTCAAGGTTAACAATTAAGCTTAATAGAGATAAAATATACCAAGTATGACTGATATGAGGAATATTACATCGCTATATCTACATGCCAATGTGCATATCATATTTGATGCAACACAATAAAAATCTCGCGTACTCACACTCTCAGATTACTCAATCTGATTGTATCAATTCTCGCTCAACACACTCAGTCACTCAGCATTGTATGGTACATGTGCTCACTACTGGTTTGTTAGACTCCGGAATCCTGCCCAAGCATTAATAATAAGCCAATCTGGCCTGCCGCGGCGTGCAGCCCGATCCATATAATAATAATATATATAAAGTCATAAGGCATGATGCGGCATGCAACCCAATCTACAAATCTCACTCACAACACGAAGGCCTACTGTGGTGTGCAACCCGATCCATAACACAATAATAATATATGTAAATCCATAAGGCCTGCTGCGGCGTGCAGCCCGATCCAAAAATCTCACTCACAACACGGCTCTTAGGCCTTAAACTCAGTCACCAATCTCTCCAGTCTCTCAGGATCACAAATCTCATGCTAATCAGCCCAAATAATGATATATAACACAACAATAAATAGTAACAAAGACTGAGATATGATATGCAATGATAGATGTGACTGAGTACAAAATTGCTATCTAAGAAAATAACTCAACAACAGAAATGACCCTAATGGGTCTCCACGGGATAAACATATGGACACATGATTTCTAACATGGATTGCAGCTCAAATACTCTAACACATAGAGATCCCATGAATAGTAACAAGGTTTGATGACTACACAATACCACCGAATCGATCGGATCACAGTTACTGCGGTGCACGCCCATTCGCCTGTCACCTAGCATGTGCATCACCTCAACACTAACCACATAACACATAATTAGGGGTTCATACCCTCAGAACCAAGTTTAAAAGTGTTACTTACCTCAAACCGTGTAACTCTCTACTCCAACAAGCCCTAGCCTCGCGAATTGGTCTCCGAAAACCTCGAATATAGCCACAAACAACTCGATACAATAAACACGAGGTATAGGAATCAGTTCCATATAACAAAGCTAAGTTCTTTAACAAAAGTCAAAAAGTCAACTCAAAAAAGTCACCCCCCGGCCCACATCTCGAAATCTAACAAAATTAACAAAATCCAAACATCAATTCAACCACGAGTCCAACCATACCAAAATTACTCAAATCCGATCACAACTCGACCTCCAAATCCTCAAATTTAAGCCTTTGAAGTTTCTACAATTTTCCCCAAAATTTTCATCCCAAAATACTAATTAAATGATTAAAACAATAATATATTCATGTATATTATCCAAATTCGAGTTGGAATTACTTACCAATCAATTCCTTGAAAATCTCTCCAAGAATTGCCTCAATACGAGCTCCCAAAGTCCAACTATGAAATTTTACTCTAACCCTCATTTTGGAAATCTTATATTCTGCCCAAAGGCGGAAAAGGCCTCGCGTTCGCGAAACACAAAACTCAGCTTCCCAGAAGTCCTCTTACGCGAACGTGAAGTATCCCTCGCAAACTCGATGCTTTACATATCTTTGCCTACGCGAATGCGTCCCCCTGACCGCGAACGCGAAGGCTTAAGGCCTGGTGCCCAAGCCTACCTCTACATTCTACGCGAACGCCAGCTCCTCATCGCGATCGCGATGCACAATTTCCCCAGACCTTTACAAACGTGTTGCTCTCTTTGCGAGTGCAAAAAACACATCCTCACCCACCTCCCAGATTCTCTTTGCGAACGCGAGACCTCTCTCGGCATATAAGGAAACCAGCACCAGCAAAAATCAGCAGTCTTAAAATTTCGAAATGCATCGAACATGGTCCAAATCACACTCGAGGCCCCCGAGACCTCAAACAAACATACCAACCAGTCCTAAAACATCATACAAACTCGTTCGAAGCATAAAATCACATCAAACGTCACTAAAACCACAAATCGCGTATCGATTCAAGCCTAATGAACTTATGAACTTCTAACTTCTACATTCGATGCTGAAACCTATCAAATCAACTTCGATTGACCTCAAATTTTGCACACAGGTCATAAATGACACAACGGACCTATTTTAACTTTCGGAACCAAAATCCAAGCCCGGTAACTACAAAGTCAACTCTCGGTCAAACTTCTCAACTCTCCAAACTTCTTTTTTTCCCCAACTTTCGCCAATTCAAGTCAAAATCATCTATGGACCTCCAAATTAATATTCGAACACACTCCTATGTCCAAAATCACTCTACGAAGCTATTGGAACCATTAAAACTCTATTCCAGAGCCATTTACTCAATAGTTAACATCTGATCAACTTTTTCAACTTAGGCTTCCAACCTTGGGACTAAGTGTCCAAATTCATTCCAAAACATCCCCGGAACCAAACCAACTACCTCGAAAAGTCACATAACAATAATTGAGAACAAAATAAGTAGTAAATAGAGGAATGGGGCTACAACACTCAAAACGACCGGCCGGGTCGTTACATCTACGGATGTGAGACAACCGGGGACTACTTTTGGACACACCCCAACCTATAAAAGTTGGATGCACCTGGCTGATGGGAGGGCTATCAAGAATTTCTTTTAAGGTAAGGATATGGTAACCGATGATGGAGACCGCTAGGGTTAGGAAATGTCAGCATTTATTCAAAGCATTATGTATTATGTTCTTTCTCTTTTCTGTTGTCATGTAAGACACTAGCAATAATATTTTAGACATATCAACATTTGGAGACCAGTGGGGTCGAGAAATGCAAGCAATACTATTAACATTTATTCTATTATTTTCTCATTTTTATTGTCATGTAAGACAGTAAGTGTAGAATTTTAGACTGTGAAAGGACAACATCTTGTGTATTTGATGTCTTGGAGTATTTTATACGTGTTAAAACCCGCTATGTTTTGAATTGCTATTTGGAAGTTCCTTAGTATAATGCTTCAAAAAAGAAAATTTAGTTTTAGGTCACTAATATTATTGAACCGCCCTTAATCGATTTAAAATAAATGTTTGAACTTAATGTGTCATACTTAACATGTCATTAGGTACCTAATTACTCAAAATCCTTAAAAGAAAATTTATCTTAAATCAATTAGAAATTTAAAATGTCATACTAAAAAAAAATCACTTTGTAGAAAAAAATAATAGAATAAAGGAATTCACTTTTGAGTAATTATGACTCTTCAAATCCCTTTCATGTTGTTTTATTTTATTTTATTTTTGCAAAAAATAAAAATAAAAATAAAAAAACTTTCTCTAAAGAGTAAAAGAAAATTACATGAAGGTGGAATAAATTCTCAGAAGTTGTATTTGGTTGATTGTGATGCTTTGAATAGTGAATTTGAAGTTGCTAAGACGTATGTTGATACCTTAAGGGTTATATTGACTGAATAAAAAAAGAGTATGGATGCCCACAAGAAGTCGATGGAGAGTTTGATGCAATAATCAAAGGGGAAATTCAGGTTGCAATGACAAAGCTCGGTACAACGGAGGAACAGGTTGAGGCAATAGAGGCAAATCTTGCCTATGCAGTAGAACTTGCCAATTTTGCTAAAAATGGCTATATTGTTAAGCTTTTGGATGAAAAGACTTCTTTTATTTGCAGTTTTTAGTGGATTAGTTAATTTATGTTCCTTGAGTTGAGATGCTTATTAGTCATTTCTTATTAGCCAATATTTTCATAAGGATTATATATAAAAAAAACTAGACGAAAGAGTGGGGATGATATGCATTAACTCTTGTGAGAAAGGAGCCTTAACTCTTGCTTGTCATTTTCTCGATTTTTTTTTAGTTTCAATATAATTGTCAATTGACGTGGAAAAAAATAGTATGGGCACACTCGAGAAACCCTAGCCCACTCTCTAACAACACCTCCTTCTAATGACTTCAACTGCTTGAAAAATACTAGACTATCTTTAAAAAAAAGACTTTTGTTTCAAACTGTTATGAAACAACAAAAAATATCTTTAGGTCAAAGTTATGATAACAAAAAACGACAGTGAAGGAGGGGTTTATTGCAAGGAAAGAGCTTCTAAGTGCAGGCTATGACGAAATTGAGCAATGAACTGAAAATAGTATTAAGGATGCCTTCAAGAAAGTTGCTTACATTTTTGCCTTGGTCTTTGCTTTGGTGCATTTTTTGATTCCTCAAACTTTCAAGCGAAAATAGTTGGAAATTTGAGTTTCATTTACAAAGTTATTGTTCTGGAGGAGAGCCCACCTGATGTAGCTGAGTCAGACCGAAAAAAGAAGCAGGCAGCCATGGCCTTTACTGTGGCAACGGTAGCAGTAGCTAAAGTTGCCGCTAACCAGTATTTCTAGTAGGGGGTAGGAGATGCGGGTGGGTAGTCACTTTTTGGATGTTAATACGCAGATAATTTTTTTTAGTTGGGATGTATTAATGATATTTTTTTAATGAGAATATGTTCTGTTATTAACAAAAATGGCATGAGCTGGTTAGCATTTAGACCATTAATTAATGTTTACCTATTGTTCAAAATGTAGTTAAAAAGTAACTAGTTTTTCACTAAAATTTCTTTGTCATATTCTCCTCAACTCCTTCATAAGATCTTAAATATATTTGCGAAAGAGGTGGTTGGTTTCAAACGCTTATATGTTATAAAGTTTAAATATAACATTTTTTACTTAATTATTTTTATTGGCCGAAGAAGTATAGGAAATACCATATTATTTCAAGAGCCACATGAAATTACCTATAATTATACAAAAAATAATACATTTCGAACTATGGTATTGTACATACCGCTCATGAATTGGTGGAAAATATCATATACAATGATACTTCTTTCAGTAACTCATCTTAATGGGGTATATTCTCAGTAAAAAGACACCCCAACGAACTTGAAAAATAACAACAAATCAATATTAGAATATTCCCAACATCATTATGACTCCAAAATACTGCCCTGGAGTTTTGAGTTGCAAAAACTAAACTCCAAACAAGTATTTAGAGTTTTACTTGTAAAAATTAAAATCGAACTTCTACAAGTGAACTCTAGGACAATGTTTTGGAGTTCGAAAAGAGAAGGAGAAAGATATTGGTTAATAAAGACAACATGAAAGGGGGAAGCTGATCATCTACCTCCAAGACACCGAACTATACTGTTACAAGAAAAACTTCATTATTGGATTGAATTTTTGTTTTAAGAATTAGGTTGAAATTCCAGCATAATAAGCTGGAGTTTACACTAATAAAGTTATGAACTTCAACATACGGTGTTGTAATTTCACATGTAGTTGATTTTTCAACTCTAGCATAATATATTTGGTTTTGACGTATCAAAGCTTCGAACTCCAGCATCGATTGCTGGAGTTGTTCTGTGTTTTAGTATTGAAGTTATTTTGTCCAAATATTTTGTTGTGTGAAATTTTTTCTAAATGCTAATAGCTTCTTAAATACTGGCTAAACTCTAATAGCTTAGTCTAAAAGTGGCCATTTTCCCCACACAAAAAATAATAATTTTTACGACTAAAACCTTCTTTGGCCCAATACATATTTTTGAGGGCGATGTGCACAAATAGCCACTAACAGCACCTGTCTTTATTTTAAAGTTAGTGTTTTAAATGTCTTTAGTCTTTAGCCACTGGTTTAATAAACTTATACCCGACTGGACGAAAATACCCTTCTGCTATAACTTATACCTACGCGATTAGCGGCAGCAGCAGTAGCAGCGCTAAACTATAGAAGATTTCTACGCGATCGTCAGAATTATAGAAGATTCTCTTCCGATTTCAAACTATAGAATTCAACATTCTCATCTAAAAATCGACATAGATTTACAGTAAGTTATACTTTTATGTGTTTCTATTGATTTTTATTTCGACATAGTTATACTTTTTCGATTTCTATTGATTTTTATACAGTAAGTAGAAATTTGATTTTTTTTTTTGAATTTCTGGATTGATAAAGTTAAGGACATCGCGTCCTGTGATAATTCTATAAAAATTGAGCATATAATATTAAGGACATAGCGTCCTGATTTTGCAAATTGAATTGAAAAAGTTAAGGACACAATGTCCTTAACTTTGTTGTTGTTCTTCTGTATATTAAGGACATATTGTCATAGTTTTGCAAATTGTTTTGAAAAAGTTAAGGACACTAGGTCCTGAAGTTTGAGTTTCAAGTTGAAAAGTACAGGACACTAGGTCCTGAAGTTTGAGTTTCAAGTTGAAAAGTACAGGACACTTGGTCCTGAACTTTCAATATTTAAGGAGAGTCGGTCCTTAACTTATAGTTATAAGTTAAAAAGTTAAGGACATGTAGTCCTTAACTTTGGATTTCAAGTTCAAAAGTTAAGTACAGGAGTCCTTAAGTTTGACTTGTAGGTTCAAAAGCTAAGGACAGGCAGTCCTTAACTTTGAATTCCAAGTTCAAATGTTAAGGACACTTGGTCCTTAACTTGGTCTTGAACTTACATTACCTGCTCTTAATTATACAAGGATTGCATTATAAAAGATGTCCTGAGTTTCCCATTCTCTTGACTTGCATGATGGAAACAATATGCATTATAGTTGCTTTTAATGGTAGATGGACTGAAGACTATAAATATCTTGATCATCAAATAAAGTTTGTTCTAGTACCTGAGGCAATTCGGTTTGAAGATTTCATTAAACAGATCTTTAAAGTTATTGAATTGGATAGACACAAGTTTGAAGCAGTGATATGGTTTGATATCAATCTTGGAACAAGCAAGGGAATGCTTGTATCCAAAGATTTAGATCTTCACACATGTATAGAGTTACTAAAAACTCATTCACTCTTCAAGGGCTGTCGTTTCATTGTTGATATTTTGGAAAGAGTTTTTGGATCAACAAGCAACGAACATATCAACACGGAAACTCAACATGTCAATCAAAACAAATGCCAACAAATAATGGAAATATATATGGTTAAAGCTCAAGCAATAACTGAAGAGGTGCTTCAAACACATGTCAACAAAGAAACTCAACATGACAATCAAAACAAATGCCAACAGATAATGGAAATAGATATGGTTGAAGCTCAACCAATAACTGAAGAGGTGCTTCAAACATTTGATTCTATTCAAGTAGAAGGACAAAGCATTATAGAGATTGACAACGAACAAGCTTTAGGTATTCAAGTCTTGGAGAGTGCACCAGTAATCGAAGAAGTTGCTGAAAAAACCTCTACTCAACTAACTAGACGAAGATCAAATTTGAAACAAAAAGAATCCCCAACTACGATATTAAGAGAAAATGCTTCGTTGGATGAAATAAAAGTGGGATCAGTATTTGACAAAAAGAAGAGTATAATTAACTGTTTTTCGAACATAACAATTAAAGGACAGTTTGAATTCAAGGTTGTTAGATAAAGCTCAACAAGATATTCGTTGAAATGCAATGATGATAGGTGTGGTTGGTGTGTGCGTGCTTTCAGAATTAAAGATTCAACACTGTTCAAGATAGTAAAGATTGAGAAAAAGCATGAATGCTCTGTTAACACTATGAAAGCTGATCAAAGGCATGCAACTTCAAAGTTGATTAGTGGTTACATTATTGACAATCTTCGAGACCCAAGGTTTGAAGTTACACCAGATTTTGTCATGGCAGAGATGCAAAAATTGAATGGACTAGACATTGGATATCACAAGGCGTGGCGTGCTATTCAACTTGCTTCCGCTTTAATAAGAGGAACTCCCGAAGAGAATTATGAATTATTGTCTTCATACTTGTATATGATGAGAAGTAAAAACCCGGGAACATATACTAACATAAAGATAGACGACAACAACAGGTAAATAATCAAAAAAAAAGTTTTTTAGTCCATTTTATAAAATTTAGGACATGCTACCTTTAACCAGTTAACTTTTCAGCTTGTAACCAGAAGTTCAGGACTGGTTGTCCTTAACTTTTGAACTTGTAAGTCAAAGTTAAGGACTGCCTGTCCTTAAGTTTTGAACTTTGAACTCAAAGTTAAGGACTGCATGTCCTTAACTTTATAACTTGAAACACTAAGTTAAGGACTGACTGTCCTTAACTTTTAACCTTATAATCTGAAGTCCAGGACTACCTGTCCTTAACTTCTGTTAACCTTGTTTTATATTGTATTTTCAGGGTTTTTTATATGTTTTTTGCATATGGATCATCAATATCTGGTTGGAATCATTGTAGACCAGCCATTGTTGTTGATGCAACTTTTTAGAAGTCAAAATTTCGTGGTGTTTTAATGATTTCAATTTCAAAGGATGCAAATAACTAAATTTTCCCACTAGCCTTTGGAATAGCAGAATCTGAAAATAACAATTCCTATGAGTGGTACTTTAGTCAGCATCGCAATGCAATTGGGAGCAGTGAGAATTTAATTTTTTTTATCAGACAGGCATCAAGTTATTGCATATGGCATTGCAAAGGTATATCCTGAAAGCCATCATGGGATTTGCATTTATCATTTGGAGCAGAACCTAAAACGAAGGAAGGTGAAAAGTGAGGTCATAAAACTTTTTCAAAGTGTTGCAAGAGTATACAGGCGCAAAGAATTTGACCTATACATGTCAGATATAGCAAAAGTAGATAAGAAGACTTATGACTACTTAATAGAAGAACCACCAGAAAGGTGGGCACGTTCTTGTAGTCCACGACGAAGATATGACATGCTCACAACAAACATAGTTGAGTCAATGAATTCTGCCCTATTAGAAGCAAGAGAGCTGCCTATATTAAGAATGATGGATTTCATTCAAGTGAAGCTGCAACGTTGGTTTTATGAAAGAAGAAATGAAGCAGAAGGAACTTTTTATGATGTTTCTTGTTGGGTAGAGGAGAAATTGAAGAAAAAAATAGATTTAGCATTTACTTTGAATGTAAGTATTATATTATATGTTTAGCTTATGATTTTAATATAATTTAACATAATGTACTAACTTATAATTTTTTAACATTGAAGGTCTTCCATGTTGATTCATGGCGTTCTAGAGTTGAAGAAGAAGGAATAACTTTCTTGGTGGACTTAAACAAAAGAACATGTGATTGTTTTCAGTTTCAATTTGATGAATTACCATGCATACATGCAATTGCAGCTATTGAGAAGAGAAACATCAAGAATTCTAACTTTTGTTCACACTGGTACTTAAAGGAATCTTGGCTGAAACATATGAAAGACAAATATATCCTGTATGACATACTGATTCTTGGATTGTACCAGAGAGTGTTAAGCCACAAATTGTTAAACCTCCAGATTTCAAAGTGCCACCAGGTAGAAGGCAGAAGAAAAGACATATTCCAGCTACCGAGTCATCAAAAATAACATTCAAATGTGGTCATTGCAGAAGAATTGGTCATAATAGAACATCTTGTATATATAATCCTACAGTCCATCCATTTTCAAGAAAGCATAGAGAATAGTAGATATATCCACTTTTGTTTATCGATTCTTTTAAGTTTTTGCTATAAATTAGATTCATTTAGATTATTCTTATTTGAGTAGATGTCTGAATTTTCAAAATTTCTTTCTGCTTACCTTCCTTTTGTTTCTTTTGAGTTCAAAGATTAAAAGTTAAGGACAAGAGTCCTTAAGTTTGACTTGCAGGTTCAAAAGTTAAGGACATGCAGTCTTTAACTCTGAGTTACAAGTTCAAAAGTTAAGGACATACAGTCCTTAACTCTGAGTTACAAGTTCAAAAGTTAAGGACAGGCAGTCCTTAACTTATAGTTCAAAGTTCAAACCTTAACTTATAGTTCAAAGTTCAAAACTTAAGGACTGTTTGTCCTTAACTTTGAGTTTCAAGTTCAAAAGTTAAGGATAGGAGTCCTTAAGTTTGACTTGCAGGTTAAAAAGTTATGGACAGACAGTCCTTAAGTTTGAATTACACGTTCAAAAGTTAAGGACATGCAATCTTTAACTTTGAGTTCAAAGTTCAAAGGTTAAGGACAGGCAGTCCTTGTTTGAATTACACGTTCAAAAGTTCAGGACAGGAAGTCCTTAACTTTGTGTTGAAAGTTCAAAAGTTAAGGACATGTAGTCCTTTACTTATAGTTCAAAGTTCAAAACTCAAGGACTGTATGTCCTTAAATTTAAGTTTCAAGTTCAAAAGTTAAGGACATGCAGTCATTAACTTATAGTTCAAAGTTTAAAACTTAAGGACTGTATGTCCTTAACTTTAAGTTTCAAGTTCAAAAGTTAAGGACAGGCAGTCCTTAACTTATAGTTCAAAGTTCAAAACTTAAGGATTGTCTGTCATTAACTTTGAGTTTCAAGTTCAAAAGTTAAGGACTGTCTGTCCTTAACTTTGAGTTTCAAGTTCAAAAGTTAAGGACATGAGTCCTTAAGTTTAACTTGCAGGTTAAAAAGTTATGGACAGACAGTCCTTAAGTTTTAATTACACGTTCAAAAGTTAAGGACAGGAGTCCTTAAGTTTGACATGCTGGTTCAAAAGTTAAGGACAGACAGTCCTTAAGTTTGAATTACACGTTTAGAAGTTCAGAACAGCCAGTCCTTAACTTTGTGTTCAAAGTTCAAAAGTTAAGGACACTTGGTCCTTACTTTGAATTTGAAGTTCAATTACACTTAGTCATGAACTAATACTAACAAACTCAATGGACAAATCAACACTTGAGAGAAACAAAGAAATTAATAACATGATGCCTTGATATTACTTCTGAAATTGTAATTCTGAATAGCTGTGACAAAAAATTATGCTACGCAAACAAAATATAAGTGCCTTTTGAGGAATTTACAGAATATTTCAGAAGTTTTCTGAACTTGCAGAATTCATATGGATTATTTACAACAATTTTATACAAAAGATCAACCACAACTAACTTTCTTTACAACTAAACTACAACTCATTTGGACAGCAAGTTTTATTTTTACTCTCATAATCATCGCCAACATTTTTTGGTGATATATTATAACCAGAATTTCTTTTTCACTCACCATGTGCCCAAAGTTTTGCGGCAAGTTCTTTTCTAAAGTCTTTAATGTCTTCAGGTTGGAATTTCTCCACATCCTTTTCAATCATCAACAACTCCACATATTTGATCAGGAATGCACCACAATCAGTCCTGAGAAAAATGTAAGATATGCAGTGAATTAAACAATAAATCTAAAGTACATATAAATAATATAACAAATAACAACACGTACGATCCAGTCTGGTATGGTGATCTTTGCCGCTGAATATCAAATTTGTTGAAGGTATTTCCAAAAGACTTGTGATGTTTGTCAAACTGTGAGAACTTTAGCAAGTGAGGGATCATGCGTGCATACATTTCCATGTGATTCATTCCTGCCTCATATGGCTCACTATATATGGAATCATATACATCAATCTTTTTCTGATTCAAGTCCAATAACACCAAAAGAAAGTGTGTCACAGCATTATCATCTTCTGAAGGGAGCCGACATGGAAAAAAGATTTTGTCAACCTCTGTCCAAGCAATTCCACATCTACGACTGTCCCCACACACATATGGTGTCACAAACAACTGATTACCACCAGCACACCAAAAGTCATCAGTAGAATCTTCACTGAAATCCTTATACACAAGCACCATATAGTTATCAAAAAGAATATCAGTAGTTGTGCAATGAAAAGGATGGTCGCGAGGGTGGTAGCATTCCTTCTTTCTCAGATAATATAGGGCAATATCAATATGCTTCATAAAAAGGCAAAAAATAAAACAAATCCATCAGTCATAAAATAATTAAAAATGATAAATTAAGAATAAAGAAAATAAATGCCTTGCGAATTATCTAACCTTATCATCAAGTACAAAGCTGCTATCTAAAAGCTCAAGGAAGAACATTTTGCTACTAATTTTTTGATGATACAATTTGTATGGATTATTTTTCACACCATTATCATCAGCATATATATCAGTTTGTCCCCTGAAAATTTTGAAAATATCAAAGTTAGAAGTTAGTCCTGAACTTAGCCTTTCAAGTTGAAATATTAAGGACAGGCAGTCCTTAAATTTGAATTACAGGTTCAAAAGCTAAGGACACTTCGTCCTGAAGTTTGAGTTTCAAGTTCAAAAGCTAAGGACACATGGTCCTGAACTTAGACTTACAAGTTTAAAAGTTCAGGACACTTTGTCCTTAACTTTGAGTTCAAAGTTCAAAACTTAAGGTCTATTTGCCCTTAACTTTGAGTATCAAGTTGAAAAGTTAAGGACTCTTGTCCTTAACTTTGAGTTCAAAGTTCAAAACTAAAGGACTGTTTGTCCTTAACTTTGAGTATCAAGTTCAAAAGTTAAGGACATGAGTCCTTAAGTTTGACTTGCAGGTTCAAAAGTTAAGGACATGCAATCCTTAACTTTGAATTACAGGTTCGAAAGTTAAGGACACATGGTCCTGAACTTTGACTTACAAGTTCAAAAGATAAGAACACTTGCTCCTTAACTTTGATTTTCAAATTCAAAAGTTAAGGATACTTGGTCCTAAACTTAGACTTACAATGACAGAAGTTAAGGACACTTAACTTTAGCAATTTCAATATCAATACTGAAATACATTAAGGGACTTACTCTTTTTTGCGACCTCTCCTTTTCTCCTTGTGCAACCACACAATGAATTTCTTCAATAATTTTGCATCATCTGTGCCATATTGAAAAATACACCTACGAGAATATGTTGATTTTATCCAGCCTGAACTCTTGGGAGTATTTTGATTGTCTGCCATCGATGTTCCTATTTTTCTTTCCTGATCAAAAGGAGATTTCAACTGCCAACTAAGCTTCTTGTTCCTTTTACCTCGACCAAGCTCTTCTTCAACATTTCCTTCAACCTCCATAGACAAACCCCCATCAATGCTCATTCGTGTACTTGGAGGAGTGGGAGTAAGAATAGAAAATGACAGACCATCATAACCAATACTATCTCTCTTTCTTTTCCTCGTATATAGATTAAGATCTTCATCATTGTTTTCCTCTGCAGGCAACACCACACACACACACACACACACACACACACATATATATATATATATATATATTAGTTTGTTGTAAGTTATCAAATGAAGAGACAAAATTTCAATTATGAATATAATATTTAGGACACAATCAATACCTGTCTTGCTCACACTACCTTCTTGTGTTTTTTCAACAGACAATTCAGCTAACATATTGCTTGCATCATTTTCTTTATCTTCCAACTGCACATTTTCTTTATCTTGCAATTGTTCTCCATGTTCTTCAGTTTTAAGTTCAGAAGATTCTTCAAAATATTTACAAGAGTTAACACAATTAGTACTTATTACTAATTTTTGATTAAAACAAACATGTATAAAATAAAATAAAAACACTGTCTAACCATTTTTAATAGTCAAGATCATCCCAATTAAATCATTATCTTCACTAGCATTTTCTTGGGTTCCAATATTATCGGTAAGAGAGGGAGGTGTAGAGAGATCACATGTTCCATCTATGCATTTGGAAACAATTTCACTTCTGCTTGTTCCTAGTATTTTCTACGTCTTGAGATTGTACTCCACTCCAGCTTCTTCCCTTGCAGCTTCAAAAGATTCTGTAACATTTGCAATTAATACACATTCTAATAATTCACTAAAACTAACATTCAATATATAATGAAAATTTTATCTAACCTTGATTGGCACAAGTTTGAACTCCAAATTTCTCTTTATATGATAGATGTATAGACAGATCATATGTTCCTTCTAAGCATTTGCATACAATCTCACTAACACTTGTTCCCAATGGACTTTCTAAATCTTCCTGAGATTGCAATCCACATTTATAAATTTTTTCTGTTACTCCTGTCTCTTTTGGATTTTCCTGGTCTTGACATTCTCCAACATCTTGAACTTCCACTTCACCAATAGATTCTACAAATATTTGTAATCACAAAAAAGTTTATATGTATTACGCTATTGAATATAAATTTCAATGAAAAAAATCAAAATCTATATCTAACCTTTCCCAATATCAGTGACATTCCCAGTTTCATCATCTAGATGTGCATCTCTAAAATCGCTTTCATACTGAACTTCTGCATGCACATCCATATCATCACGTTCATCACCACCTGCATCTTTGTTAATTGTAACAGTAGGCTCTGTACCACGACAATGATCATCAACTCCATCTTTAGTAATTGGAACACTAGATTCTCTCTCTATGTTCCTTTCATCAGGTTTCACATAAATCTTCAACAAAGTATCAAGCTTTGATCCTAGATTTTTCTTTAAATCCTGAGAAAGAAACTAAGTTAGAAAGTTAAGGACAGCTAGTCCTAAACTTCAAGTTACAAGTAAAGAAGTTAAGGACAATGTCACGACCCAATCCCCGAACCCGGTCGTGATGGCGCCTCTCGTGGAGACAAGGCCAGCCAGACCAAAACGAAATACCTCTTTTAAACAGTTAATCATCATAAACATTAATAACATATAATATAATGCTCATAAATTGGGAAATTTAATGATAATAACAGCAGGAACCATCCATACACAGCCCAAACCGGGGTGTCACAAGTCATGAGCTACTACAGAATCTGCTATAGGTCTACAAAGTACAGAATCCGATACAACAGTCTGAGGAAAACATAAATGATAGAGGATAAGAGAGACAAGGGGCTGCGGACGTCAACAGCTACCTCGTAACTCCAAATCACTGCCTAGCCTGGAAGGAATCAACGCTCAGGTGCGGACTCTACTATACCTGAATCTGCACACATGGTGCAGGGAGTAATGTGAGTACTCCGACTCAGTAAGTAATAACAATAAATAATGGTTGACAGTAAGAAATCACGTAAAGGCACTAAGCAGTTCTATATCAAAACAGTAAAATCATTTAAACATCAGTGAATAAGGAAATCATGTGAAATTCTTATAACCAGGTAAAACAGATGTAATCAGTATAAATCCGCTCCTCAAGCATTTTAGTTCATCTATTCGTTCTTATCCTCAGTTCTCAATTCATATACTTCTCACGATAATCGAGTCAATAAACATATATACCGTTGCGACGTGCAGCCCGATCCGTATATCGCTGTGGCGTACAGCCCAATCCATAATAATAATAGTCGACTGCGCTCACTGGGGGTGTGCAGACTCCGGAGGGGCTCCTTCAGCCCAAGCATTATATAATTGTTGCGGTGTGCAGATCGATCCATAATATGTATAATATATATGCTGCGGCGCGCAACCCGATCCATATCATATAAAATATCCTCACTAGTGGGTCCTCGACCCCTCTCAGTCATTTAAAATCACAGCCTCTCGGGCATAATGTACGGTCGGGATCTCCGCCCTCATATCTCTTTCTATTTATGTTTAACATTTCAAAAATCTAGTTCATATCATTCTTAAGCAGTTGGAAACATGACTGAGGATATAAATTCTTTAACAATGTAAGTGAGGAAAACCAGTCAAAAATCCCCTAAGGTATCTACAGGTCGGCACAAGGCCCCAAGCATGACAACAAGCCCAATTCACAACAATAAAGTATATGTCAATCAAAAAGGTAGTAAAATATCAATCGGGATGGACCAAGTCCCAATCCCCATAGCATTGAACCTCACGCTCGTCACACAGCGTGTATCTCAACTTAGTATAGCACTACGTTGTGCAAATCCGGGGTTTCAAACCCTCAGGACATCATTTAAAATCATTACTCACCTCAAACTGGCCAAAACTCTAGCTCGCTATGCCCTTGCCTCTCAAATTGGCCTCACGAGTCTAACCATACCAAAATTATCCAATTCCGATACTATTTGGTCCTTCAAATCATCATTTTACATTTTTGAAAGGTTCCACAATTTTATTCCCAAATTCCATCTCAAATCACAAATTAAATGATGAATTCAGTGATAGATTCATGTATTCTAGCCAAATCTGAGTTAAAATCACTTACCCCGACCAATTTCTTGAAAAACCTTCGAAAAATCGCCAAAATCCGAGCTCTCTAGATCCAAATATCAAATAAAACCCAAAACCTCGTATTTATAGGTACCCCTCAGGGTTCCAGCTCACGCGGCCGCACCAAAATGTACGCGGTCCGGGCAAGCCAGTGCGGTCTGCGCAAAGGCAACGCGCGGCCACACAGGCCTCCTTCTGCAGTGACAGGCTTTAGTATTGTGGCCATAACTTTTGCTACAGATGTCCAAATTGCGATATCTTTACCTTTCTGGAAACTAGACACGAAGGGCTACAACTTTCGTTTTTGAATCACCTCAAATTCCTTGTGGATCAAAAGATATGAGTTTCCGAAGTAGGACCAGCAACCTGCAGTCTTCAGTGACCGCGGCCGCGGCCACTTTGACGCGGTCAGCGCTAGGCCAGCGCGCCCAGCGCGAAAAGGAGCACGGTCCGCGCCACAATTGCTGCCCCCTCCATTTTCTAAGTTCTGGGGTGTCTGTACTCGCTCAAAACTCACCCGGAACACGCCCGAGGCCCCCGGGACCTCAACCAAAAGCACAAACGCATCCTAAACATTATTCAACCTCGTTCCAATCATCAAAACACCTCGACTAACACCAAAAATCATCAAATCACATCGAATTCAAGCCTATGAATCTCAAGAACTTCCAAATTCCATTTTTGATCAAAAACCCAACCAAACCACGTCCGAATGACCTCAAATTTTGCAGACAAGTCCAAAATGACATAACGAAGTTACAGAAACCCTCGGAATTCCATTCCGACCCTCGAATCAAAATCTCACCTATCAACCGGAATTCGCCAAAATACTAACTTTCGCCAATTCAAGCCTAATTCTACACCGTACCTCCAAAACCACTTCTGATCACTCTCCTAAGTCACAAATCACCTCCCGAAGCTAATCAAACCATTGGAACTCACATCCGAACCCTCTAACACATAAGTCAACATCCGGTTGACTTTTCTAACTTAAGCCTTCTTAAAAGAGACTAAGTGTCTTATTTCTTATTAAAACCACTTCAAATCAACTCGATTACACAAGATATGGATAATTAAGCATAAGGAAGCTGAAAATGGGGAAAACGGAGTGGTAACTCATGAGACGACTGGCCGGGTCGTCACATCCTCCCCAACTTAAACAAACGTTCGTCCTCGAACGAGTCAAGAGACATACCTGACGCCTCAAACATATGAGGATATTTGTTCCGTATCTCCCGCTCGGTCTCCCAGGTAGCCTCCTCCACGGGTTGACCTCTCCACTACACCTTCACTGAAGCTATATCCCTTGATCTCAACTTCTGAACCTAGCGACCCAAAATAGCTACTGGCTCCACCTCAAAGGTCAAATCGTCATCCAACTGAACCGTGCCGAAGTCCAAAACATGAGACGGATCCCCAATATACTTCCAGAGCATAGAAACATGACATACCGGATGCACACTCGACAGGCTGGGTGGCAAAGCAAGCTCATAAGCCACCTCCCCAATCCTCTGAAGCACCTCAAAAGGCCCAATGAACCGAGGACTCAACTTTCCTTTCTTCCCAAATCTCATAACACCCTTCATGGGCGAAACCTTCAGCAAGACCTTCTCACCGACCATGTAGGACACATCTCGAACCTTCCGGTCCGCATAACTCTTCTGACGTGACTGCGTTGTACGAAGCCTCTCCTGAATCACCTTCACCTTCTCTAAGGCATCCTGAACCAAATCTGTCCCCAATAGTCTAGCCTCGCCGGGCTCGAACCAACCAACCGGAGATCTACATCGCCTCCCGTACAAAGCCTCATATGGAGCCATCTGAATACTCGACTGGTAGCTGTTGTTGTAAACAAACTCTGCAAGTGGTAGAAACTTATCCTATGAACCTCTAAAGTCAATAACACACGCATGCAACATGTCTTCCAATATTTGAATAGTACGTTCGGACTGTCCGTCTGTATGAGGATGAAACGTTGTGCTCAACTCTACTTGAGTACCCAACTCTCTCTGCACGGCTCTCCAAAACTGCAAAGTAAACTGAGTACCTCTATCTGAGATGATGGAAACAGGAATGCCATGCAACCGAACAATCTCCCGGATATAAATCCCTGCCAACCGCTCTGAAGAATAGGTAGTACACACAGGAATGAAGTGTGCAGACTTGGTCAGCCGATCCACAATCACCCAAATAACATCAAACTTCTTCAAAGTCCGAGGAAGTCCAACCACAAAGTCCATAGTGATTCTCTCCCACTTCCACTCGGGAATAACCATCTGCTGAAACAAGCCACCCGATCTCTGATGCTCATACTTCACCTGCTGACAGTTGAGACACCGAGCTACAAATCCCACAATATCTTTCTTCATTCTTCTCCACCAGTAGTGTTGCCTCAAATCCTGATACATCTTCGCGGCACCCGGATGAATGGAATACCGCGAGCTATGGGCCTCCTCCAGAATCAGCTCTCTAAGCCCATCCACATTGGGCACACAAATCCGGCCCTGCATAATCAACACACCATCATCACCGACGGTCACATCTCTGGCATCATCATGCTGGACTCTGTCCTTAAGGACAACAAATGTGGATCATCATACTGGCGCTCTCTGATGCGATCATATAAAGAAGACTGAGAAACCACACAAGCCAACACCCGACTAGGCTCCGAAATATCCAACCTCGCGAACTGATTGGCCAAGGCCTGAACATCAACTGCAAGAGGTCTCTCCCTAACTGGAATATATGCCAAACTCCCCATACTCACTGCTTTTCGGCTCAAAGCATCGGCCACCACATTGGCCTTTCCCGGATGGTACAATATAGTGATATCATAATCCTTAAGCAACTCCAACCATCTCCGCTGCCTCAAATTAAGATCTTTTTGCTTGAACAAATGCTGAAGAATGCGATGATCAGTGAACACCTCACAAGATACGCCATACAAGTAATGCCTCCAAATCTTCAATGCGTGAACTATGGCAGCCAACTCCAAATCATGAACGGGGTAGTTCTTCTCATGGGGCTTCAACTGCCGAGAAGCATAAGCAATAACTCTACCCTCCTGCATCAACACACAAACAATCCCAACTTTTGAAGCATCACAATACATAGTATATGAACCTGAAGCTGATGGCAAAACTAACACTGGAGCTGTGGTCAAGGCTGTCTTGAGCTTCTGAAAGCTCTCCTCACACTCCTCCGACCATACGAATGGAGCACCCTTCTAAGTCAACTTGGTCAAGGGCGATGCAATGGAGGAAAATCCCTGAACAAACCGGCGATAATAACCTGCTAACCCAAGAAAGCTACGAATCTCTGTGGCTGAGGACGGTCTGGGCCAACTCTGAACCGCCTCTATCTTCTTCGGATCAACCTGTATACCCTCGCTGGACACCACGTGCCCCAAGAAAGCCACTGAACTGAGCCAAAACTCACACTTGGAGAATTTTGCATAAAGCTTCTCCTCCCTCAATCTCTGCAACACAACTCTCAAATGCTCCGCGTGCTCCTCCTGACTACGCGAGTACACCAGAATATCATCAATGAATACAATAACGAACGAATCCAGATAACGCCGAAATACACTATTCATCAGATGCATGAATGCTGCTGGGGCATTGGTTAGCCCGAAAGACATAACAAGAAACTCATAATGACCATATCTGGTCCTGAAAGCAATCTTAAGAATATCTGAATCCCTGATCTTCAACTAGTGATAACCCGAACGGAGATCAATCTTGGAGAACACCCTCGCTCCCTGAAGCTGATCAAGTAAATCATCAATGCGAGGCAAAGGATACTTGTTCTTAATTGTTACCTTGTTCAATTGCCTATAATCAATACACATTCTCATCGCGCCATCCTTCTTCTTCACAAACAAAACCGGTGCACCCCAAGGGGACACACTAGGCCGAATGAACCCCTTATCTAGGAGTTCCTGAAGTTGTTCTTTCAATTCCTTCAACTCTGCTGGTTCCATACGATATGGCGGAATAGAAATGGGCTGAGTGCCCGGCACCAGGTCAATACCAAAATCAATATCCCTGTCCGGTGGCATGCCCGGCAGGTCTGCAAGAAAAACATCGGGAAATCCCTTACAACTGGGACAGAATCAATACTAGGAGTCTCAGCTCCAACATCCCTCACAAATGCTAGATATGAAACGCAACCCTTCCCAACCATACGATGGGCCTTCAAGAAAGAGATCACTCTACTAGGGATATAATCAGTCACACAACGCCACTCGATCCGTGGTACACCCGGCATAGCCAAAGTGACTATCTTAGCATGGCAGTCTAGAATAGCACGACACGGAGATAGCCAATCCATGCCCAAAATGACATCAATATCCACCATGCTCAATAGCAATAGATCCACTCGTGTCTCCAGACCCCCAATAGTCACCACACATGACCGGTACACACGGTCTACAACAACAGTATCGCCCACTGGGGTAGATACATGAACAGGTAAAGCAAGGAACTCACGGGGCGTACCCAAATAACGAGCAAAGTATGATGACACATAAGAAAAGGTGGAACCGGGATCAAATAATACAGAGGCATCTCTGTGGCAGACTGAAACAATACCTGTAATGACAGCATATGAAGCAATAGCATCTGGCCTGCCAAGAAGTGCATAGAAACGGGCCTGACCGCCCCCTGATCGACCTCCCCCTCTAGGGCGACCCCTGGCTGCCTAACCTCCACCCCTAGCTGGCTGGGCGGGAGGTGAAGTAACTGGAGCAGAAGTCGAGGGCTGACCCCTTTGCTGATACTGACCATTGCGAAGTCGAGGACACTGCCTCCTCATATGCCCAAACTCTCCGCACTCGTAACAACTACCCGGTGCTGGAGATGGGGACTGAAGGGAACCCCTGGCACCAGAATGGCCAGAAGAAGGACCTGCCACGGAAGAACCCTGGACTGATGGGGCACGAGATGAACTCTGAGCTGGAAGGGCGCTAAGTGATGACTGGCCCTGCTGTGACCCATGATAACCACGACCTGAGGATGCCCCACGATACTCTGGATGGGCCGACTGAGCAGGCCTAAAAGAACGACCTCTACCATGTTGGAACTGGCCCCTCGAATGAGCACCACTGAAACTGCCAGAGCCTCGAGGCCTCCCTCTCCTCTCTATCCTGACGGCGAACCATCTCAATCTCCCGAGCGATATCAATCACCTCCTCGAATGTAGCACCCAATACCCTCTCCCTAGTCATCAAGATACAGAGATAGTAGTTAAGGCCATCCACAAATCTCCTGATCCTCTCCCAATCAGTTGGAACCATCCAAACGGCATGACGAGCCAACTCAGAATACCTCGCCTCATACTGTGACATAGTCATATCTCCCTACTTTAGCCACTCAAACTGTCTACGCAGCTCCTCCCTGCGAGATTGCGGTACATACTTCTCCAAGAAGAGAGTGGAGAACTCCTGCCAAGTTAGGGGTGCTGCACCAACCGGCCTACGCCTCTCATACGCCTCCCACCAAGTGAAGGCAGCCTCAGTAAACTGAAAGGTGGTAAATGCCACACCACTAGTCTCAAGAATCCCTGCTGTACGGAGCATCCTCTGACACTTATCAAGAAAACCCTGGGCATCCTCGCCCTCGGCACTACTGAATGACGGAGGCTAGAGTCTACCAAACCTCTCAAGATGACGCTGCTTATCATCCGGCATAACTGGCACAATAAACTTCTGAGCTGGTGCAACCGGCTGAGCTGGAGGTGCCCCCGGTGTCTGTAGTCCCTGCACTACCTGCTCAGGTGTGCGAGTAGCGGGGGTCTGATTACCTCCCCCGGCCTGTGAAGTAGTTGCTGCTGTAGTGGCTTAAACTGCCTGAGCCAGGCCAGTGCAAACTGATAAGATCTGTGCCAAGGCCTCCTGAAGACCCGGAACCACGATAGGCATAGCTGGTGCCTGAACTGGTGCTGCTGGAGCATCCATAGTGGGAGCCTGATCTGGAGCCGGGGCAGCCGATGCATCAACAGGTGCTACCCTCGTTGCTCTGCCTCTGCCACGTCCACGACCGCGTCCACAGCCTCTGGTGGCCTCAGTGGGTGGCACTGGTGGTCGTCCACCTCGTCCGGTAGCTCGCATCCTCACCATCTATGAGAGAATGGAATATCAGAAGTTTAGTACTCGGACCAACAAGTTCGCACGACAAGAGTTTCAAGAATATGAAATTTTTCCTAGAGGTTCTGCAACCTCTCGAGGATAAATACAGACGTCTCCGTATCGATCCACGAGACTATACTAAACCTGCTCATGACTCGTGAGACCTAAGTAACCTAGGCTCTGATACCAACTTGTCACGACCCAATCCCCAAACCCGGTCATGATGGCGCCTCTCGTGGAGACAAGGCCAGCTAGACCAAAACGAAATACCTCTTTTAAACAGTTAATCATCATAAAAAGTAATAACATATAATATAATGCTCATAATTGTGGAATTTAATGATAATAATAGCAGGAACCATCCCGACACAGCCCAAACCGGGATGTCACAAGTCATGAGCTACTACAGAATCTGTTATAGGTCTACAAAGTACGGAATCCGATATAACAGTCTGAGGAAATCATAAATGATAGAGGATAAGAGAGACAAGGGGCTACGGACGTCAACAACTACCTCGTAACTCCAAATCACTGCCTAGCCTGGAAGGAATCAGCGCTCAGGTGCGGACTCTACTATACCTGAATCTGCACACATAGTGCAGGGAGTAATGTGAGTACTCCGACTTAGTGAGTAATAACAATAAATAATGGCTGACAGTAAGAAATCACGTAAAGGTACTAAGCAGTTCTATATCAAAACAGTAAAATCATTTAAACATCAGTGAATAAGGAAATCATGTGAAATTCTTTTAACCAGGTAAAACAGATGTAAGCAGTATAAATTCGCTCCTCAAGCATTTTAGTTCATCTATTCGTTCTTATCCTCAGTTCTCAATTCATATACTTCTCACGATAACCGAGTCAATAAACATATATACCGCTGCGGCGTGCAGCCCGATCCGTATATCGCTGTGGCGTACAGCCTAATCCATAATAATAATAGTCGACTGCACTCACTGGGGGTGTGCAGATTCCGGAGGGGCTCCTTCAGCCCAAGCGCTATATAATTGTTGCGGCGTGCAGCTCGATCCATAATATGTATAATATATATATCTGCTGCGGCGCGCAGCCCGATCCATATCATATAAAATATAAGGGTCATCGACCCCTCTCAGTCATTTAAAATCACAGCCTCTCGGGCATAATGTACGGTCAGGATCTCCGCCCTCATATCTCTTTCTATTTATGTTTAACATTTCAAAAATCTGGTTCATATCATTCTTAAGCAGTTGGAAACATGACTGAGGATATAAATTCTTTAACAATGTAAGTGAGGAAAACCAGTCAAAAATCCCCTAAGGTATCTACAGGTCGGCACAAGGCCCCAAGCATGGCAACAAGCCCAATTCATAACAATAAAGTATATGTCAATCAAAAAGGTAGTAAAATATCATTCGGGATGGACCAAGTCCCAATCCCCAGAGCATTGAATCTCACGCTCGTCACACAGCGTGTATCTCAACTTAGTATGGCACTACGTTGTGCAAATCCGGGGTTTCAAATCCTCAAGACATCATTTAAAATCATTACTCACCTCAAACTGGCCAAAACTCTAGCTCGTTATGCCCTTGCCTCTCAAATTGGCCTCCACGCGCGTCGAATCTATCCAAAATCAGAACGAATAGGTCACAATATGCTAAGGGAACAAAGCCCAAGCGAAAACATTCGAAAAATATCGAAAATCTTGAAATTAGCAAAACTCGAGCCCCGGGACCACGTCTCGGAATCGGGTAAAATTTACATTTTCAGAATCCTCATACCCTCACGAGTCTAACCATACCAAAATTATCCAATTCCGATACTATTTGGTCCTTCAAATCATCATTTTACATTTTTGAAAGGTTCCACAATTTTCTTCCCAAATTCCATCTCAAATCACGAATTAAATGATGAATTCAGTTATAGATTCATGTATTCTAGCCAAATCTGAGTTAAAATCACTTACCCCGACCAATTTCTTGAAAAATCTTCAAAAAATCGCCAAAATCCGAGCTCTCTAGGTCAAAATATCAAATAAAACCCAAAACCTCGTATTTATAGGTACCCCTCAGGTTTCCAGCTCACGCGGCCGCACCAAAATGCACGCGGTCCGCGCAAGCCAGTGCGGTCCGCGCAAAGGCAACGCGCGGCCGCACAGGCCTCCTTCTGCAGTGACAGGCTTTAGTATTGTGGCCATAACTTTACAGATGTCCAAATTGCGATATCTTTACCTTTCTGGAAACTAGACACGAAGGGCTACAACTTTCGTTTTTGAATCACCTCAAATTCCTTGTGGATCAAAAGATATGAGTTTCCGAAGTAGGACCAGCAACCTGCAGTCTTCAGTGACCGTGGCCGCGGCCACTTTGACACGGTCAGCGCTAGGCCAGCGCGCCCAGCGTGAAAAGGAGCGCGGTCCGCGCCACAATTGCTGCCCCCTCCATTTTCTAAGTTCCGGGGTGTCCGTACTCGCTCAAAACTCACCCGGAACACGCCCGAGGCCCCCGGGACCTCAACCAAAAGCACCAACGCATCCTAAACATTATTCAACCTCGTTCCAATCATCAAAACACCTCGACTAACACCAAAAATCATCAAATCACATCGAATTCAAGCCTATGAATCTCAAGAACTTCCAAATTCCATTTTTGATCAAAAACCCAACCAAACCACGTCCGAATGACCTCAAATTTTGCAGACAAGTCCAAAATGACATAACGAAGTTACATAAACTCTAGGAATTCCATTCCGACCCTCGGATCAAAATCTCACCTATCAACCAGAATTCGCCAAAATACTAACTTTCGCCAATTCAAGCCTACTTCTACATCGTACCTCCAAAACCACTTCTGATCACTCTTCTAAGTCACAAATCACCTCCCGAAGCTAACCGAACCATCGGAACTCACATCCGAACCCTCTAACACATAAGTCAACATCCAGTTGACTTTTCCAACTTAAACCTTCTTAAAAGAGACTAAGTGTCTTATTTCTTATTAAAACCACTTCAAATCAACTCGATTACACAAGATATGGATAATGAAGCATAAGGAAGCTGAAAATGGGGAAAACGGAGCGGTAACTCATGAGACGACTGGCCGGGTCGTCACAAATAGGTAGTCCTTAGCTTAGAGTAACAAGTTCAAAAGTTAAGGACATGCAGTCCTTAACTTTGAATTCCAAGTTAAAAAGTTAAGGACACTTGGTCGTGCACTTCAAGTTTCAAGTTCAAAAGTCCAGGACACTTGGTCCTAAACTTCAAGTTGTAAGTTCAAAAGTTAAGGACACTTGGTCCTAAACTTCAAGTTTTAAGTTCAAAAGTTAAGGACATGCAGTCCTTAACTTATAGTTTTAAGTTCAAAAGTTAAGGACACTTGGTCCTAAACTTCAAGTATTAAGTTCAAAAGTTAAGGACAGACGGTCCTTAACTTATAGTTTTAAGTTCAAAAATTAAGGACACAAAATCCTAAACTTAGACTAACTGAAATTAATAATATTACCATGATTTCATTCTCAATTTTTTTTCCTGATACAGCTATTTTCCGATTTATTCTAGTAGCTTCAGCTTGCAGATCCTTCTTAAAACTCTCTAATAATCTCTGAATCAAAAAACATAAAAACAAAAAAGTCTCGTAAGCAAAAAATAATCAAATAAAAAACTAATGCTATTCAAAGGCAGAAAACCTACTTTAACAATTTCCTTAAGCATGACTTCATCAAATTGTATGGAAGAAGGCATTGAGCTTTGATCTTGAGAAATTGGCTCTTCCACACTAATAGGCTATGTATCTTCTTCAACAGGAATAAATGGTGACACCTCGATCAACTTATACAACTATAATATAACAAAAAATAAACATAAGTTTTCAGAACTAAAACAAATAAACAAAAAAAATAGCTAGTAATTAGATTAACTTACATTTTTATTATGGAAGTATTTTTTACACAGAGAATCATACTGTGGAGATTTTATTTCCGAATAACATAACATTCGAGGATAACCAGATTCTTGGAAGTTCACAAATTGTTTTTCCTGGAAAATAGGAATTACTTCCATAATCCAAACACAAAAGGCAAAAGGAAAGCCAAGTATAGTGTAGCTATCCTTGTCTTTATCTTTGTCTTTTTCTTTCTCATTCTCATTCTCATTCTCATTCTCATTCGGCTTCAAACAACTCTTCAATGATTTTAATAAAGTTTCATAAGAAAGAGAGCCCCAGTTGAAAGACGAGCAGAGTTCATCATCGTCTACAATTCATTATCTGCTCGGACACATTCTTATTCTTCCGCTTGCCCATCAAAACAGATTCAACAAATTAAATTGTTGCCAACTTCATAGCATCATCATCGCTGCCTACAAATAATGCAGTTGTACCATGTGGGTGACTAGTAATAAAATTAAACAAATCACCCAACTCAACTCTATCCTTTCCGGGGAAATATACTTTCGAAAGCCTATTCTCTTTTTCATGTAAACCTTTGATGTCCGATGAGGAATAGCACTTCAAATCAGTAATTATATAAAATGCATCACGTGTAAACTTAATTTCACAGTCAAAAACCTTGAATGTCATCGAATCAGGGTCATTATTTAAAGTTTCTGAAAGCAATACACAGTGAATAAGTTTACCACAGAACTTCACACTTTGTAATCGGAAAAAGTTTCCGAAAATACCATCCGTCAACTTCTTCCACTGCCTGTTTGACAAAAAACTTTTGATTTTTTCCTTATACTATAAGTCTCCTTTCCAAAAGATCATAAAATTATGTCAAACATCAAACTCGAACACACGATCTCCTTCCATTATCACACTACAAAGAAGGAAAAAAAAAAATAAAGATTAGGACTTACAGTTAATTGGAGGGACTTGGTCCTTAACTTCAAGTTTCAAGTAAAAAAGTTAAGGACAAGCAGTCATTAACTTAAAGTTACAAGTTGAAAAGTTAAGGACAATAGGCCCGGAACTTCAAATTTGGAGTTCAAAAGTTAAGTACACTTGGTCCTTAACTTCAAGTTTCAAGTTAAAAAGTTAAGGACAGACAATCCTTAACTTATAGTTTCATGTTGAAAAGTTAAGGACACTTGGTCTTGAACTTCAAGTTTCAAGTTCAAAGCTAAAGGACACATGGTCCCTAACTTTGAATTTCAAGTTCAAAAGTTAAGGACACTTAATCCTGAACTTTGACTTACAAGTTAAAGAGGTAAGAATAGGCAGTCCTTAACTTAGAGTTACAAGTTAAAGAGGTAAGAATAGGCAGTCCTTAACTTATAGTTTCAAGTTCAAAAGTTAAGGACACTTGGTCCTTAACTTAGAGTTACAAGTTAAAAAAGTAAAAACAGGCAGTCCTTAATTTATAGCTTCAAGTTGGAAAGTTAAGGACACTTGGTCCTGAACTTCAACTTTCAAGTTCCAAAGTTAAGGACACTTGATCCTTAACTTCAAGTTTCAAGTTCAAAAGTTAAGGACACTCAGTCCTTAACTTTGAGTTCCAAGTTCAAAAGTTAATGTCGTTTGGTCCTTATCTTTTATGAACACGGTTAACTAAAAATTCATAAACACAGTTAGCTTATGAATTCCTACATTATTTTTATGAAATGTCCTTACAAAATCAAATATATTGACCCAAACATATTTCACATTTCAATACCAAAAAGTTCTGAATAACAGCATCACAAAAATACGATACTTCTCCGATACTGAATCAACTTATAATGATCATTTTTGAAATTTCACACATACTTGACACATCATTGATCGCGATTACACATATACAAAAACAAAAAATGCATAAAAGAAAAAAAAATACCAGTTCAATCATTCGATGCATAGAATATGACAGAGAAGATTAAGAAGGAGAAAGATTAACTACAACTCGTTTGCATGCGAGGATGATACAGATGCTGAGAACACACGAAAACCCTGAAATATTCGCTCTCAAATTTTCCCTCTTCTGAATGAATAAAACAAGGGTTTGGGAATATAAGAATTGAAGAAAAGATACAACTGTCTTTTTTCTATAAGTAGTGGCTATTTTTACTGAGCATTATAATTACTGGATAAAAATTAAAGACTGCCACAACACATGGCTACTATACGCCATTTTTACTATTTTTGAGGGACAAGCCCAAAACCTAGCTATTGGTCCTAGTTTGACTTTTCATTCAGAGGCCCAAAAGTTAGCTGAGTCTGCGGTTCTCCATTCAAACTACCAAAACCCTCTACGCCATTGCCAAATCGTGGCCTTTCTTCCTCCAACACAACCTCACATACATGGCATCATTGCCACCATTTCTATTTCCATCTCCATCTCCATCTAAACCCTATTTCAGAAAGGACTATTTTTCTTCTCACACATGAATACAGATTCTTATACAAATTTTATACATATAGAATAGTAGTATAGATGGACGTAAGAAGATTGAAAATTCCCAAAACGATTGCTATATTTTCACATATTAAACGTCCTTTGACCTGTGTGATTTATACTGCTTCTTCAGATCAAATTAGTGAGACATTACATCAAACACCTTCTAAGCAGCCTAACCCCAGCTCAGAAAGTAAACAGCAAAAGGTATTTGATTTGAATTTGCGCAAATGGGTTACTTCAGTTCTCTCAAACCCACATGTAGATTCGTTAAAGATTAAAGATTTGCTGACCCATTTGACTCCACTTCAGTTTGATGCTATTTTCTTGGAAATTCATTCATCTTTAAAACCATTGAATGCTTTGAAATTTTTCCATCTAGCGTCCGGTTCATATGCTTTTAGTTTCAGTGTTCGATCTTATTGTACTCTGCTTCGTTTGCTCGTTGCCTCGAATCATGATGATGCAGCTAGGGTACTTTTGATAAGGTTAATTGATGGGAAACTACCTGCATTGTTTGATTGTTCCCAACAGAAGCATTTAGAGGTTGCTGTTTCTTTAGCGGAGTTAAGTCGAGTGTCTGATTTTGCTGTTGCTGTTAGGACATTTGATCTTTTGGTTCATTTATGTTGTACCCAATTCAAGAATGTTGGGTTTGATGCTGCATTGGATGTATTCAGGACATTGGCGAGTAGGGGGTTGTATCCTTCTTTGAAAACTTGTAACTTTTTGTTGAGTTCTCTTGTGAAAGAGAATGAGCTTTGGAAGAGTTATGAGGTTTTCGGAGTTTTGAAGGATGGTGTTGAACCTGATGTTTACTTGTTTAGCACTGCAATCAATGCTTTTTGTAAAGGAGGGAGAGCGGACGAGGCGAAAGAGTTGTTTCGTGAGATGGAAAACATGGGTGTCGTGCCAAATGTTGTCACTTATAATAACCTCATTAACGGGATTTGCAGGAATGGTAATTTAGAAGATGCCTTCTGTCTGAAGGAAAAAATGATATTAAATGGTGTAAAGCCAAGTATTATCACTTATAGCATGCTTATTAATTGTTTGATGAAACTTGAGAAATATGATGAAGCTGATTGTCTATTGAAAGAGATGTCAAACAAGGGGCTTGTTCCAAATGAAGTGATGTACAATACCATTATTAATGGCCATTGCTCTGCAGGAAATATCCAGAAAGCTCTAAAGGTAAGGGATGAAATGTTAAGAAAAGGAATTCTCCCCAACTCGGTTACTTGCAATTCACTGATCAAAGGCTTCTGTAAGGTAAATCAAGCTAGTCAAGCTGAAGAACTCTTAGAGGAGATGTTGTTACATGGATTGAGCGTAAATCCTGGTTCATTTAGTAATGTTATCCTTGTACTGTGTACAAATTCTAGGTTTGTTTCTGCACTACAGTTTACTAAGGAAATGATATTAAGGAGCTTGAAACCAAATGATGGGTTGCTGACCACATTAATTGGTGGGCTTTGCAAGGAAGGGAAGCATTCAGAAGCAGTTGAGCTTTGGCATATGCTGCTGATGAAAGGGCTCACGGCCAATACAGTGACCTCAAATGCTCTAATTCATGGGCTTTGTGAAGCTGGTAACATACAAGAGGCTGTTCGGATGCTGAAAGTGCTGCTAGATAGTGGTGTTCAAATAGATAGCATGACATATAATACTCTTATGTGCGCGTTTTGCAAAGACGGAAACTTAGATGGTGCCTTTATGTTGAGAGAAGAAATGGTAAAGCAACGAATCGCACCTGACATTTCAACTTACAATGTTCTGCTACATGGGCTTGGCGAGAAAGGTAAAATAGATGAAGCTCTGTTGCTATGGGATGAATGTCGAAGCAAGGGACTTGTCTGCGATTTTTATACCTATGGGGCCTTAATAAATGGTTTGTGCAAAGCTGATAAACTTGGAAAGGGCAGAGACCTTTTCCATGAGATGCTCAGACAAGGCTTAGTCCCAAATATAATTGTTTATAACACCCTTATTGGAGCTTATTGTAGAAACGGGAATGTGACAGAAGCCCTTAAACTTCGCGATGACATGAGAAGTAGGGGTATTCTACCAAATGTTGTCACTTATTCCACTCTCATACATGGCATGAGTAATATCGGGCTTATGGAGGATGCGATGAACCTTACTGATGCAATGCGTACGGAGGGAGTTCCACCTGATGTTGTTTGTTATACTGCATTGATTGGAGGTTATTGTAAATTGGGTCAGATGGATAAAGTGAGGAGCATTTTGCAGGAAATGTCATCACACAATATACAACCTAATAAGATAACTTATACAATCATTATTGATGGGTATTGCCAAGCTGGTAAAGTTAAAGTAGCTAAGGAGTTTTTTGCCGAGATGTTACAGAAGGGAATCACTCCTGATTCTGTCACCTATAACGTTTTGACAAAGGGGTTTCTGAAGGAAGGGGAAGTAGAAGAAGCCTTTTCACTTTTAGATCGTATTTCCCTTACAGGAGTTGGTTTAGATGAAGTTGCATATACTTCCTTAGTTAATTTGCTTCCCCGGAGATCAGCAAGCGCTAACCAAGAATGAAATGAACTGACACAAGGTTCGGACACTCATCTGGTCAGAATAGTCCCAACCTCACGTTTCTAAAGACATAACGGAGTCATGGCAATGGCACACTTCTGCACACTGGGTTAGACTGTCATCTTTGAAACTTAAATGATTTGTTCTTCTCAATTATATCCTATTTCACCTATTCCTTCCTTTTAGGGGAAATGGGATTGTGTCAACATGTTAATACCCTTATATGTGGTTTCTAAGAGGTAGGGGAGCTGTCCCAGACAATAGTATTGGAGATTTGAATATTAGGTGGATGC
The DNA here is from genome assembly GCF_000393655.2 of Nicotiana sylvestris. Classification (NCBI taxonomy): domain Eukaryota; kingdom Viridiplantae; phylum Streptophyta; class Magnoliopsida; order Solanales; family Solanaceae; genus Nicotiana; species Nicotiana sylvestris. The sequence continues at coordinate 153,701,663 of NC_091061.1, read as the reverse complement.
ATTAACATCTTCGACCGGTTTCAGCATGTTGCCACCTTAACCATCCTTCGTTCCTTTTTTGAACTTCTTGTGTCATCTAGTTGCATGGCATCTCATCTAGTTGCATGGCATCTCATCTAGTTGCATGGCATCTCATCTAGTTGCATGGCATTCAGTATTCATCTTTTATCATATGATTTTGCGTTTTCAATCTGCATGAGAAAGCCATGCATTTTTATCTTTTCCCTGTTTGCTTTCTGATCCGTTAATCGGGATAGTAACTTAGTGCTCTTGCATTGTCCTCAACATTAAGCAGTTATCTCAAAACTTCAGTGCTGAAAGATTTGTTTCACATTTTCAGTCCTTAAACCTCCAATAATTTTCGTCTCGTTGTGAGAATACAGAAGTCCCCTCATGAACTTACATTCTGTATTACTTTCTGTGGGAACTTATGTGAATGTTTTCATTGTTTTTATCAATTTCATTTCCTCTTCTAACATGTATTGCTAAATTCTCTTTTTTGCCTCTTTTTTTGTTTAATTCCTAGGAACTGACTCATCATCGTGGGTCCAGATTTCTTCCATGTGCTTTGAGTTAGTTTCTAATGCTGTGAAGATAAAGGATCCTGGCAGCTGGTGGATGGTTCTACGGTAATCTTTTTGTAAGCCTTTCTGATACATGTAGTATACTCCCTTTTTCTGTGCCGCCTCCTAAATTTTGTGTCTGTTTTTGCTCACATTTTAGATCTTTTCTAATTTTAGCTCATTTCTTTACTGATATAGGAAACAATTGATTTTCCAACTGGTGCTGTGAATACCCAAGCTGATATTAAGGTTTCATGAGGCCCCTGTTCCAAATACTATGACACCTTTTTAAAATTAGCACACCATCTTGGTGAATTATCAATGAATTCTCTATATTTTTTTTTGGTAATTAGAGATTTTATATACCAGGGAAAAATAAGTATTTGCAACCAGTTCTAAAAACCCTCAAGGTAGGCAGGAATGTGCCACTCCACAATCTACCCTACTACAAAACTTCAAAATTTATAACAATCATAACTACTACATTCATAACTAGCAGAACTAAGGATAGTAATTCATTCTTCTCAATTGGCCTGCTATTCTTCTACTGCCTGCACCTCGAACATGTACGTCTTGAACAATCTGTCTCACCAGAGTAGCATCTTTTCTCCTTCTATCCTGAAATATCCGTTGGTTCCTTTCTTGCCAGATATAGTATGCACATCCAGCCAAACTCATTCTATAGATCTCTGGTTTGACATTTTTACCATTCATGAACTAGATTGCCCATGCTTGCTCATCCATCCACCCCATTGCCTGTCTATCAACACCCTGCCATCTAAGCAATTAATTCCATATTGAAGCAGCAAAAGAACACTTGAAGAACAAGTGGATTACAGATTCAACTTCTACATCACATAAAGAACATACAATTTTACCCGTTACTCCCCATTCACCGGTCTATCTCTGGTGTACAGCCTTCCACGGGCCACCATTCTCAGCAAAAAGATCCATTTTGGGTATCCCGTGTTATTACAAACTAGTTTCTTCCATGGTAACTTTTGAAACTCCCCCCTTAGCTTTATATACAACTTCCTGATAGAGAACGGTTGTATCTCCATTAGCTCATCAAAAGAAATGTCTGCTTGCTCCAAGAACTCCTTGGCTTTAAGGATTTTGTTTACCATCCACGATGCTTGTTTAGCACATATTCCCCAAAGAGGTTTTCCTTTTATATAATAAGTGTGAACCCATTGAATCCATAGGCTATCTTTCTTCTTACAGAGATTCCAGTAATGCTTACAATTTGCTGCTTTATTCCACAATGCTTTATTTGACACATTTAGTCGACCAACAGACTTAGGTAAACACACTTTGTCCCAAGACAATAAAGCTTTCTTGCTTAAGTCATTTCCACCCGTCCACAACAACTTCATGCATACAATCTCAACCAATGTAACAATCTTTTTTGGCAATACAAAAATTTGTGACCAGAAAGTCTGTATATAGAACAAAATACTTTTAATGAGCTGACTTCTCCCTGCTTAGGGCAAGTACATTGTTGTCCATAAGGTAACCCTTTCAACCATCTTGTCAAACAAAGGCTGACATTGCATTACTGTCAATCTTTTGAAACTTAATGGCACCCCTAAGTATCTGACCGGAAGTGCTCCTTTAGGAAACCCAACAAGCTAAGAATCTCTATTTGAATATCCTCGGGCGGCACCCCTCCAAAGAAGATTGAGCTTTTGGCCTTCTTAACTATCAATCCTGAAGCCAATGAAAACTGTTGGAAACAATCATACATCAGTTTGACTAATATCACATCACCACTGTGGCCCGGCAAAACATCAGAAGGTCATCAGCAAAGCCCAATTGCACTATCTGCATTTTACTACATCTAGGGTGGAAGTTAAAATCTGGCTTTTGTCTTAGGGTCTTCTATACTATTTGTAAATATTCCATTGCTAGTACAAACAAGAAGGGGGATAATGGAACCCCTTGCCTCAGGCCTTTCTTGGCATCAAATGGTGTAATTGGCCCCCCATTAATAAGAATAGAGTAAGACACTGTCTTCAAGCAACTCATGATCCATTTAACGAAAAGCCAACCCAATAAGTATTTGTTCTATGAACACCCACTCCAAGGAATCATACGCCTTTTGCATGTCTAGCTTCATCATACATCTAGGTGATAAACCCTTTCTTCCATACCCTTCAACTAGTTCATGCCCCATAATAATGCTGTCTGTAATGACTCTCCCTGGGACAAAAGCCGTCTGGCAGTTATCAACAAGATCATCCACAACTCCCTGTAGTCTTCTGGTTAGGATTTTAGAGATGATTTTATATGTTGTTGTGCAACAGGATATAGGTCTAAAGTCCTTGACAGTTGAAGGGTTCTTGACCTTGAGAATTAATGTCACTGATGTGCAGTTATGGGCTTAAACATCTCATTTGTATCAAGAAAATGTAGAACAGCCTGTGTAACTTCATCACCTGTAATTGGCCAGGCTTTTTTGAAGAAATATGCATTAAGCTCGTCACACTGGGGGGCCTTAGTATATATCATCAATACTGTTTAAGTGCTTGAACTACTTCCTCACTACTATCCTTTTCAAAACTACTTCCTCACTACTAATCGGACTGATTAACTGCTTCTGCTGATTTCTGTTAAGTACAGCCCATCTTGAATAACTGAGGATTAATTGTGGGTAAAGCCACCACTTCTTCCTTTATATCAGCTTCAGTATGTAGCAATCCCCCTTGAAGTGACTGTAAATTCCTAATGGAGTTCTGCCCACGCCTGTTCTTCATGTTAGCAAAGAAATAAGCAGAGTTAGAATCTCCTAACGCAAGCCATTTGATTCTACATTTCTGCTTGTATATACTCTCCTCAATTGCTCCCATTTCTCTAACTGTGATCTCAACTCCTCCTCTTCTATTAAATTAGCGTGTAACAGTTGAGTTCCCATTTGTTGTACCACCCGGAGATTTTTTCTTATTTCTTCTAGCTTCCTGTCTACCCTCGTAAATTGTCTTGTGTTCAACTTCTTCATATCTTGCTTCACCTCCTTGAGCTTATACCATATCTGCCTCATACACGCATTTGTACCAATACTATCCCAGCAATCCTTGATCAATGGTAAGAAGTCTTGATGCTCTGCTAGGAATTGAAAAATCTGAATGGCCTAGCACCCTTCCCCTGCCACCCATCAGGAGTAAGTTTTAAAGGGGAATGATCTGAAAAGAAAGGCTCCATCACTATCATTTTCCAAGTTGGCCATACATTCATCCATTCTGCATTCACTATAGTCCTATCGATCCAGCTATACACATTGTTGTTTGTCCAGGTATGGTCCCTACCATTGTATTGTAACTCAGTCAGTGTCAAACAAAAATTCTCTAAAATCTCTAACTCTGCTTCTTGTACAGGAGCCCCCAAATTGTCTATCCTCAGCATACAATATAGTGTTGAAATCACCCATTACCAGTCATGGGCCCTGTTGCTATGTTGCACGGACTCTCCAAAATGATGCCGCATCCGTGTCGGATCCTCCAAAAATGCACTACTTTTGGAGGATCTGACACGCATCCGACGATATTTTCGGAGAGTCCAAGTAACATACCCTGTTGTACTCCTGCTAGCTCCCCGAGTCTCTCCCATAAACCGCTTCTATCTTGTATTGTGTGGTATCCATATACAGCAGTGAAGTTAAACAACAAGTTGGTGCATAAATTCTCACCATTCCATGGATGCATTGAGCACTTATGTCTATTACATTAAAGTCAAAAACATTTGGATCCCAGAAGACCCAAATTCTTTCCTTGCTGGTACTTGTAGCAATAGAAATCCAACTCCATCCTCCTGCAATCTTAGCAATTATTTTAGCCTCCTTCATCGTTTTAACTCTATGCTCTAATACTGCTATCAACCCCATTTTATTCTCCCTTAAAAACCCATTTAGCTCCTTTTACTTATAGGACTTATTCATTCCTCTTACATTCCAAGTAATCAGACTCATACTGAAACGAATAGAGAAAGTGTGATATCCCCAGCTCCTATCTGGCTACTTTGTCCCCTTTCAAATGATTGACGACCCTGCAAAGTATGATTGACTGTTGGCTTAACTAATGGACTAAATCCATTCTTTGTGCCAATGTTTCCACCCTCATTACTCGGTACTTTATTTGATTTAGCAGCTGATTTCCCTGTAATAGCTTTCCACCCTTCGTTTGAGGTTGTTCATTGTTATTCTCTGGCTGAATAGGAAACCCTGTTTCCTTGGCTACCTTCTCCGGTTGTTTCTGTTGCTTTTGTATACCCTGTTGCTGAACATGTGTCACCTTTCGAATATCTGCTACTGATTCACTCCTTTGCCAAACCTGATTGGTGATGACATTCCTTCCTTTAGCTAGCTCAGGTTGAGGCTTCCTTTCTATCACTCTCTTACAATCATGCCCAATGGGTAGACATGATGAGCAATATTCTGGTTCCCAATCATAAACTATCTCCTACTCAAATATCTTTCCTCTAGAGTCCTTCACCTTTTTTGGCAGGGGTCTTGTAATGTCGACCTCAATTAACATTCGAGCAACGAGATATGAGCGACTGAAGTAGTACACTCATCTGCAAAATTGCCTAGGCCACTACCAATACGACTAAGAGTCCATATTCCCCAACAGTTAAGCAGCAAATTGGGAAATTTGACCCATAATTGCACAGTTCGTAGCACTTCATCATAGAAATTAAATTCAGAACTCAATGGCTTCATTATCACAGACCTATTGTTAATAGTTTGTGGACCAGAGAATAATACCTCATTCCTTTCCTCATAGCTGCTGAACCGGATCACAAAATAGTCTTCATTGTGATAATTGATTGTGGTTTTTGAGCGAACCTCCATTGAGCGGTAAGGAATCTCTCAACAGCTCCAATTGTTGGTGAGTTGCCAATGACATACAAGATAATAGCATGCTCCCACTTCTTATTTTCTTCTTCAATCTCCTCTTGGTTCAATTCCACAATTATCTCCCCTTCTTGTATCAGCAGAGCTATGAAGTCCAGTTTCATTCCCCTTGAGGTCAGCTTATTCCCGGTGACAATATTGGCTCAGGTAGGAACACATTTGGTAGCATCAGTCTGATCAATCTTCATTATCTCTTCAGTAGGGGTCTCCTGCTGAAACTTATCAGGAATAGCTCTTCCAGACTCAGACCTAGGGCTTTGAGTTTCCTTCAATTGCATTACAATTCCACTGCCTCCGCTATTCGCAACCCTTGTTGTTGAGATAAGCTTAGTTATCCCCGATACAGAAGTTACTGTCCCTGTAGTGTCCTCATTCCCTGGTACATCACTTATAGCCTCCTTGCCCCTTATCGGCGGAGTGTGCTTGCCCTCATTGTTGTGGTTTGAAACCCCAGTTGGTGATTGAATATACCCTGTTCCAGATCGATTTTCCAATAGCTCAGGCTTCTCAATTGCTCTACGATTCACCTTTTCTATCTTCACTTCTGATAATTGAATTTTGTTCGCAGCTTTTTTCGTCTTGCCCCTAGCCATTTCCGGCCTAGGCGTACGGTAAGTTTCACCACTAACGTGCGCCGAGAGGAGAATTAGCTAGAAAAAATAAAGCTATTTATTTATTGTTTTCTTTTTTCGAATTCTCTAATTATCATTTTAAAAAAGGAACAATGATATGCTTTTGAGTGAAAGACAATTCTGTGTATCCACTTTGTATGAAAGTGACATTTTTTAAATTTTGATTTGTAGACTAATAAAACTTTATCAGTAGTGCCACCATAATCTAATGTCTGAAGTAAAGCTAGGTCTTGCAAATTGAAATTCAATTTAGATATGCAATCAAAAGTTTGCTGAAAAATGTTAAAAACCCATAAAAGATTCTTGATAATTTTTTTTATTGACAGTGTCATCTTCACATCTTTGTTGACTGGCATTGGACGAAAGTTTAGAAAAAATGGCAGCCCGGTCACTAAGCTCTTGCTATGCGCGGGATCCGGGGAAGGGCTGGACCACATTGGATGAAAGATAATGAGTTTTATTCCTTCTAGAGGTTTGTATATTCGTCAACCAGTGCTTATGTCAATACTTTTTGTTTTAGTGCAAGTTAGTATTACAAATAATTCTTCTTACATAGACAAGAAACTACCTATTTCTTTAGATAACCTGTTGTCACAGGTTGAAAATACATTGTCGGGATCTGATTCTAATGCCTCAAACTTCTCCCGCCACAGTATAGCAGATAAGTCGAAGATTGCCCTGGCCCCTGAGCACTTTGCTTTTTGTTGCTGTAACCAACTCCATGCCCTTGTATGATGGAGCAGACTGTGCCTAGAACTGCACTCGAAAAGCCAAGACCTACTTCAGCTACGGGGAATCTTCATGCAGATATGATAAAAATGGCAGGGCCACCTTACCCTAGGACCATCTCGGAGAGCATCGAATGTCACTACGTATCCATTCAATTAAATTAATTCTGCTGCATTTGTCACCTAAGAGATTGTGCCGTGTATGTTCTGCGCTTCATCTGCTATAGATGTCTTGCTTCATCAACACTTGCTTCTCCCACAGCTAATAGGTAATGCATTTTCTATGTAGTTAGCCATCAGTTCCTCGTGCTTGCATATACTTGTTCTTCATTGAGTAACCTTCCCATCTTGCAGCTCTTGTGGTCCTCCCAAATTACATTAAGGATAGTCTTCTTGATATAAGCTCAGAAACGTCTCTGTTTTTGTTGATACCATGTGAGGACGTTGCTTTTGTAGGCTCTCAATGCGTGATGCATCAATATATAGCAGTCGAGCAATATATTTGGGATTGGCATGTTAGCGGAGCACGAAACAGTTCCATTGATGATCTTGCAAGTAAGAGAGGCTTTTCAATTGTATCATACCGCATTAACAAAAACTTACTGAAGGAACTGGCATCACCCAAGGCAAAATGTTTAACGTTGCGGATACAACCCCGCATGCATAAGTGCGAGTTTGATTAAATTGGTAAGTCTTAATGGTTGGATTTCTTCCAGAGAGGACTGCTCTTTTTGCTACCACAACCAGGGCATCAGCATTGCCGTCTATGATTTGAGGCTGTATTGCTTGTGGATTTGTCATATTCGATCATCAAACAGATTAACTGTGAGAGACATTTGCAAGGAAACACTTCCGAGTCCTCAGTGGTTGATTAGATGTGGTTGTGGTTCCATAAGTGGTACATGTAAAAATTATGTAACCTAGAGCTCATAGAAAGGAGGCGAGGTGGCATCTACCACAGAGCTTATGATAGGACTCACTCACCATTTTCTGTATTTTCGATTACCATCTCAATGACTACCAATTGTTCTTAGTTTAGCAACTGACCTTTGGCTGCACCAGTGATATATACTGGTCTAAAGTCATCACATTTTTATATTCAGTTTGTATTGAGAAAAATGTAATAAGAGAAACATGCTGTGACAATGATATTCTGTTAGATGAAAATAGACGAGCCGGAGCTCAAAAGGCTACATTAAAAATGTTGAGGAAGTATGTCTTTAATTTAGACCAATTGGTGCTCATACTGAATGTTCAATGTCTATGCCTCACAGACTGCCCTTTTACTGGACCATAATGGTAACACATAGTCCCAATATAAACGTAATGCTTTGTTGATCGATCCAAATAGTGAAATTATAGCCTTTCGAATTGACTTAAACAGTAATCAAGCATGCTTTGACACGCTTAATTTTATGCGTGGTGTCATTGTGATGCAAGAAGAGAAGGAGAGCATCTATTTTGACCAGAGGAAGAGTTGCAAAATCAGTTAAGCAGCACACTGAAAGTTGATTAAAGAAATCACATAAGGGCTATTTGGTTATAGAGATTAGATAAAATCGATATCATTTTTATACTGAAATCTTGATATAAATTATCCCATATAGATTAACATATGTAACTTACATCTATAGCCTGCAAACAAGTGAAAAGTCCCGTTGGCCAAAAGGAAATGAAAAAACTACTATTCCCTCCGTTTCAAAAAAATTGGCTTGATTCGAAGTAGAAGTACGAAGGTCAAAGTACTTAAACTTTAACGGTAAATTTGAACATAAATTCTTCAAGTTTTTGTTTTATTTTCAAAAACTGCATAAAAGTATTGTAAGTCATAGTAATTCATAATTCAAAATATTAAAAAAATGTTCGTAAGCTTTCCAAATAATAATAGTGCAAATCTTTTTAAAATGGAGGAAACACAAATTAGTGAATTTTGAATAGAATTTATATACGCCGTAATATGGATGAGGTGACAGCCATGTTCCATGAGCAAACTATAAAAGGAATAGGGACAACTAAACATGTTTTATTTCAAGCGCTGTGTATATACTTTGTACAGAGAAAACAAAAAGTAAAAAGAATATAAGAACTACAAGAGCCTCGGGCGAAAAAGCCACTCATTTTTGTGATATAGTAATCACTAAGAGAAGCTAAATTTACATTAAAAAGGAGCAGTAGCAATGTCTCTAATTAAAGGATGTGACGAACTCTCTAATTCCTCATCTATCATAGTTTCCTCGTCCTTGTCATGTACACAATGCACAACTGGTTCCAATCCCTGTGAAGGCAAACGTATATTCAATCACTTCAATAAATTGAAATTTACAAACTAGCAACGTAAATAAAAGTATAAAACAAAATGCATAAAAAATTCTTTAGCCTAAAGCAAAGTGTTGTGGACCACGTATCTTTTTATTTATTGGCAAACTCGTCTAAGGTGGTTAACAACTAACAACCACGCAATCCAGTTGCGCCATGCAATTACACTACGTAAATAAACAAGAACAAAGACCCTTATTTTATCAGCTACCACTAAGGAAAAATAATAGTAGTACACGTAAACCTAGTCCTGTAGTATTCAGCAATATTGTATTTTCTCTCGCACTTTTTTTGTGTGGGTGGTATTCGAATTCTCCTTTCAATTAGTACCTAACCTTTACTACTACCATTTTGGCTCCTCTTAACACACACCCCCTTTCAACCCCCACACCCCCTCGATCATTTTTTGATATTCCCTCTATCTCAAATTATTTATCATCGTATTTATTTTTATAAACTCTTTAAAAAATTATTAATTTGAAGAAATTTCTAATTATTTTATCCTTATTTATATTTTAAGATATAACATGTCTTTATTGATGAATATTACTTTATTTATGTGCTATCTCCATCGACAATTACTACTAAGAATAAATGAAAAAAATACGTAATTTTGTCTTGAACTTCTAAAATGACAAATAAGTTGAGACAATTATTTTTAGAAATCACGACAAATAATTCGAGAAAATAGAGTAATATGCAACAGCAACTATTGATTTGTCGTTCAAAGTAATCTTAAGCTAAATGGTTTTCAACAATCATTGGTTATTCCAGTATAAAACAATATTCAGGAAGCAATAGTAAAACAAATACCAAACATAAAAAAAGTTTTTGATTATCTCTACATATATAAGGCTTGAGAATTGAGAAATTACCTCTGTGAAAATTCTCATAGCTTCTTCTAAACCTCTTGTATTTATAACGTAAAGTGCTGCATCCTGCTTCAAAAATCAAGAACCATTAACACTTTGTTTGAAGTTCAATATTATAAAAAAGAACTACTTCTAGTAAATCAATTTTGTTAGCAAAATGAGTGCTTCGATCGAGTTCCCATATGTGTAAGAAATCCGTTTATGGTGGAAAATAGGGGAAAGCAATGAGTTAAGTTATTTTTCAGATGCAGCAAAGAATAACTAGAAAAAAAAAGAGAGGAAAAGAATAAATGAATAAGGGAAGAGGAATTACCCTAGCAAACTGAATTTGATGAAGATTGAGAGTTCTAGGTTCATTCTCTATTGATGATTTCCTATCTAATGGAACCACTGATGTCTCTGCCATTTTTGCTCTCTATAGAACAAACTGATATTTGGTCGAATATTATGTTTCTGTTTTGTCGTCAAATATTCCAAAGTTCTGAAAGAATACTATTTGGTGTTATGATTGCTTTTCATGATCCCCTAGAGGCTTATATAGCTCCCACCCGAGCCGCCATACCCCCCCCCCCTTCCCCCCCCCAACCACACAAAGGAAAGGAAAAGAAAAAAACTCATATTTTATTTGGTGAAATTTTTATTTTGTTTATTCGCGTATATATATTTGAATTTACCGAACAAAAAACTCATATTTCTAATCTTAGTAAGAAAGGGAGGGAAACATATATTCCCTTCACAAAAGCAAAGGAATATATTATCCGCTTTTAGTTACAAAAAGTTGAAGGAAAAATCTTTCAGCAACTTTATTCTTCTTTCTTTTTTCCTTTTCCTTCCAATGGTCAATGTAGCCCTAACATGCACATGATCCTTTGCTAAGGTGTTTTATTCAACATTACTCCGCTAATAATTTTCTTATATATGTATGTAAATTATCTCTAAAAATAATACGAATATATACAATTGAATGACATCATTCTAAATAATACAAAGTGAATGAGTAATAGTTTGGGACATGTAGTAAAATGCTAATGCTATCATATGCTATACCTAAATCCAAAATTCACGCTAATATTCCAATTCCTAATATGTTACACATGGGATGTTAGCACAATTTTTGGAACTAGAAGGGGAAATTTGAAGTTTCAACAAATAAGGAGGTGTCACGTGATTCAAAATAATTATATAAAACAAAAACAAATAAAGAAGAGTATAAAAACATGAGGTTAGGATAAGCTAGAACACCACAAACTGTAACGTGGCAAAATAATAATGTCCACATTTTCGGCAACGTGGAATTAAGGACGGCTATAATAGACACGTGTTCGTTGATGGAATTACCATATTCAGTTATAGAAAGTTTACAAGTGAATCTAATCTGGTAATATATTTTTTTTTCTAAAAGAAGAAAGTGAGAAGCTCTTACGTGTTGTTTCCTATTTACATTTGTACACGAATGTCCAAGGTTCATTGGATAGTTTGGACGGACAAGATCTGATAGTGGACACGTGTAATAGAGTATATTGTTCGAGAATATTTTATTTTAGTACAAGGTTAAAGTTTGGTGGAATTGGAAGAAATTTTCTTGGTCTATTTGTTGGTAGACTTTTACTTTGACCCGACGTGATAAGCAATTATTTCTTGTCCAAAAGTGGACTTTAAGAGCCAAGAAGGAAGAAGGAATGATTCCACTGGAGGTTGTACATGGATCGGGTTGATTCGTTTTTTATCAAAATAAAAATCAAACTAACTATATTGATTTGGATTGATTCGATTTTGTCGGATTTTTTGAGTTTTTTGCTACGTAAATATTATTTCAATCTTACTTTGTTAAATATTTGATAAGCAAATATTTATTTAGTAAAAATATAAAAAATTGACAAACATATTATTAATTAAAATATTCTTATGGGAGAATTCTATTAGTAACACATAATAGTTATTTTTTTAGTCGCCTGACAATAATTTTTCGTTGATATACACTTTCAGGTTAACCGAATTTAGTAATTAAACATAAAAATCAATATGATACCTAAATATTAACAACCACTTCACATTCGAAAAAGATATAAGAATTTAATAGATCTTAACATATGATATGAATATGGAAGAACAAAGAGATAGACGCATTTCAGTAACACTTGATAAGAAAGTGATCATACAACCCATTATTTAAGGTCAATAAATATGGAGCACTGCATATTCTATTAAAATTTATATCCCGCAATAGAATTCCAAATATTTCTAGACATTTTTTAAAGAAAATTCTATATAAAATGTTAAAAATATATATATAAATTATATATTTATATGTCGGGTTGGTTCAGATTTTTTTATTCAATACCAAATCAAATCAAACTAAACCAAGCCGAGTTTTTTAATCGATTTGGTTTGACTTTTCGATTTGATGCGATTTTTCGGTTCGGTTTATACACCCCTAATTCCCATAATAGAGCAACAAGGAAGACCAAGGGGCGGATGTGCTTAACAAATTGAACTCATCAACTTAATTTAATTTTATAAGGTAGTAATATATAAACATTTTGAGTAACACTTTCAAAAGGTTCGATAAAAAATTATAAATTTATTAAATTTATTAGATTTTAACGTATGAATTTTCAGACCCAATATGTGTACGAGACTTTTTTTTTTACCCCTTTTTTTCTTCATAATCAATAAGGAAAGAGATAAGAGGCAACTCGACAACCAGTGGACATAAGTGTTAGGATATACTATTAATTATACGGTTTAGTTATAGTATTATGCATTATTTTTTATAAAATAATTTTTTATTTATTTATCCAATTTAATAAAGTAAGTATTATTTTAACTGGATCATTTGTTATATGTGTTCCTTTAATTATGTAGTAGACGATTTAGTGTATGAAGTCTTAGCTTATGCACAGAGGATTAACAAATTATTGGTTCTCATAAAAAATAAAATAATGATCACAATCAAAAGATATTATTGGGCAAAGTATCTTGATTATTGTAGCACAAGAATAAAATATAGTTTATCTTGATTATGGGAGTGGTTTTACTCCAACTTCTTGTGCTAGTATACTTAACGCATATTGAAGGACCAAGTAGAGAAAAGATATTTTGTACTGAATATATAAAGTAATTTCTACAATTCAATAATTAAATGAGCTTATACTCCTAATCTTGATATAGTTATTATGATCAATATGATTTGTTTATTGTTTTGATTTATCAAAAGGTAAAACTCTATTTTGAGTTAGTGTATGGCTAGCAGATAGGGATGACAATGGGGCGGTGCGGGTGCGGGACGGTGCGAATTTAAATATATGCGGTTGCGGGGCGGGTCAAAATAAAAACATTTAAAATTTATGCGGGTACGAGTTTAAAAAGGGTATGGGCGTTTAAGTACACAGCTATATTTGCTGATATTTGTTCTTTGATTTTAATCTAGTTCTTTGGTTGATTTTGGATGTTGATTTACCTAGCAGGTTAAAGTTGCCATAAAGTTGTAAATAGCTAGTTCTGTCGGCCTGCCTTTGTTATGATATATTGTAAAGATTTGAGTTTTAAAAATAAAGATACTAGTCATATGTACAAAAGAAAATGCTTTCAAGACCCCCAAAAAAAAAAAACTAAAAAAGAAAATAACAGAAAGAGAAAGTGCAACCATGAAGACGTCAAATTTAACATAAAGCTCCACTAATATTGCAACCAAATGATGATCCAAATCCTTCTCAATCGAACCTTTTTCCCACCTTGTTTTCTGAACCTGCATTTGTGTTTTACTCTTTTCTGTCTGTATAAATTTATACATAACCAACGCCTAGTGAAACACACCGTGCATGAAAAAGAAGAAGTCTAAAGAGAATATAAAAATAACACATAAAATAAACCCATAACTCCATAAAAAAACCCAGCCAAAAGATTTAAAAAAATTAAAACTAACAAAATTAAAAAAAATCACTTATGCGGGGCGGGCGGGTGAATGATCGGTGCCAACCCTACACCACTACAAAGTGGCGAGAGGTTGAAGCAGCTTTTACCCGATATGGTCGGGATCGAATCCACAGGGAGCTAGAAATGGAATTGGATTCCTATCTAAACTAGAGATGCGTAGTGCTCTTTATTACTCTTCCAATCATCTTTGGTCTTTTGATTACTTCTAATATTGTGCTAATAAGATGTTAAATTAAGAGTAAGATATTTGAAAGGTTGTCTAAATGGTTAAAGAGGCACTAGGAAAGTGACTTTCTCCTAGGTGAATACTTGACGGGTTCTCGAATCTAAGGCAAGATTATCATGTTGGGGATTACGATATAACCAATGCACGAAACTTCTCACTCTATACCTCTCGGTAGTTTGAGTGATTTTGCCCTAATTGACTTTCTCAAGACCAATTGGGTATGATAATTTGTGCAAGCAATTTAGGTTCAAGTCAGGTATTACTATCTCTAGGTTTAACCCTTTAATTGGGGCTATCAATCTCTTGAATACGCCCCAATTCCTTGTTGGACTAATTTTTCTAGACTCAAACTCTCTTTCTCAAGAACAGCCCAAGAAAAAGGCACAAATTAGTGTTTGCAACCACTAATTTAACATGGAAAACACAAATTAGTCCAAATATCAAATACCCATAGACATTCAAGCCTTAAAACTCAAGACCGATCAAATACCCATACTAGGGTTGAGCCACAACCCTAGCTAATGGGTCTAGCTACTCATAATAATAGAAGAAAACTGATAAATAGATGAAGAAAAACCCATAAGATTTAATTATAAGCTAATAATTGAAGATTCAATGATAAAACCACTATAAAATTACTCAAAATGGTTAAGAACAGTCGTTCACGTGCTCAGCCCAAAGTCAGATTAAAAAAGATGACCTAAAAATGGGAAAAGAAAGTATTTATACTAGGCCGAATTTTCTGGACAAAAATACCCCTGCTGGGGTACCACGAACCGCAAGAAATGGAGTGTGGTCGCGGTGAGGCTTTGTGGCTTCAAACTCTGCTCTCTGAACTTGGCCACCGCGGGCTGCACAAAATGCTCTGCGGTCGCGTAGGCTTCAACTGCGGTCCGCACAAAAAGGACCGCGGACCGCATTGGCATTAATCTCCAAAACTCCCAACTCTCTGAACCCCATCTTTGCGGGCCGCATAAACTTGATTGAGGCCGCGGTGAGGCCACTGCGGTCCGCACAAAATGCTTTGCGGCCGCAGTGCTTGAGCTTCCAAATATGCACTCTCTGAATCTCCTCATTGCGGATCGCACTAAATGAAATGCGGCCGCAGTGGAACTGTTGCAATGTGCTTGGACTTGTTCTTGGTACTTGTGCATGTTTCACTCCTTTTTGAGCTTGTTTTGACTAATTGTCACTTTTTTTACCAAACCCTGCAAACAAGTACAAACATGTAAGCCTTTGGGACTATTTTGTATACATTTTTAATAAAAACTCAAGTAAGAAGGAGTGTAAAATGAACCATAATCCCTAGTTATCAGTGGACGCGGGTGTGGATGCGGGGCGGGTGAACGCGGGTGCAAATGCTATGCGGGGCGGGGCGGGGCAGGTTGAAATTTTACGGGTTAAGAGAAAACCCGCCCCACACCCACCCCGCCCTCACCCACCCCGCCATGCTTGCCATTCCTACTAACAGATTGGACAATAACAAATGACATTTGTGAAATAATAATTAGTTGATAGAATCTATGATTCGACCTTGAGTTTGATGATACCTATTTATGAAAGCTTATAAGTTTTCATGTGTAAACCCGACCGATGAATTTTGTATCCGACACATAAAATAATTTAAGCGAAATTATAAAGGATTTAATTAGTTGATTAAAATAAATTAAATTGTCAGTAGTTTAATTTAATTAACTAGTATCTGAAAATCTTAACTTGAGGAGTTAAATAAATGTTGATGAATTTTTAAATTGATATTGAGGAGTTCAATTACAATTTTTAGTGGAATAAACTGTGATTAATTATAATAGAATTTAATTTAGTAAATATTTCGAATTAATACTATAATTGGAAGCCTCTTATTATTTATGTGATCCCTGCTATGTCTAGTAAAATTAACAGACTTGGAAGAAAGTTACTTGAGAGAAAAGTTCTCTACTTAGAGTTAGACTAGGACTTTACAACCCTAGCAGACTTGTACACGGTTTGGTTAATTCGTGTGTTATAAGTAGAGCACAAGTTTCACCCATAATACTTGCCTACACGAGTATTCCTTGTGATGTTAACTAGGATCGTAGAAGAAAATCACAGTCCTGCATCCTTGCCTTGTGAATGAATTGTGCAACAGTTTCGAGAGGTTAGTGTTAAATTCCACCATTTTTAGGTGAAATTGAGCTTGGTTGATAGATCGAAGGAAGGAGTTTTAGAGAGAATTTTCTAGAGGCTTCATTCAATTGACAATTGAAAATGAAAATATAATTCTCTGAACTATTACACTGTACACGTATGTATATATAACTAATACAACTACTTAATTAACTACCACTAACTCTCTAATATGTACCAGCTATACTAACAGACTATTACCAAAACATTTCACATGATTCACAGATGTACGAGTCACCTACGGTCGACTTATCATTCCAACACCCCCTTCAAGCTAGGTATGTCCAGCATCCCTAGCTTGGACAACAAATGATAATGTTGAGCACTTCCAAGCCCTTTTGTCAATAAGTCTGCTTCCTGCTCATTAGTTGGTACATACTCTGGTTGTATCATACCTTGTTGAACCTTTTCCCTTATAAAGTGAGAATCAATCTCTATGTGCTTAGTCCTTTCATGAAACACAGTATTACTAGCTACCTGCATTGCTGCTTTGCTATCTGTAAACAACTGAATTGGAGTAGGAACTTTGACCTACATCTCTTTGAACAATCCCATCAACCAGACAAGTTCTGCTGCAGTTAGTGCCATGCTCCTGTATTTCGATTCAGCTGTGCTTCTTGCCACTGTATTTTGTTTCTTTGTTTTCTAAGATATCAATGAACCCCCAAGCTTTATTAGGTAACCAGTTATTGATCTCCTTGAATTTGGGCAACTTGCCCAATCTGCATCACAATATGCCTTCAAAGTAGTAACTCTTTCTGAACTCATTAATATGCCAAGTCCTGCCTCATTCTTTATATATCTCACTATTCTGTAGGCTGCTTCCAAGTGTGACTTCTTGGGTGATTGCATGAATTGACTTAAAGTATGTATAATGTATGCAATGTCTGGCCTAGTTAATGTCAAATACAACAACTTTCCTACCAATCTCTGGTACTCCCTCACATCTGTTAATACTATATCATCATGAAGGCTACAATGTAGATCATATTCAATAGTTGTCAGCCTTCTGTTCTATTCCATGGGTGTTAATGCAGGTTTAGAACCTCTCAATCCTAAATCAGATATGAGTTCTAAGGCATATTTCCTTTGACATAGCAATATTCCCTTTTGAGATCTACATACTTCAATTCCTAGAAAGTATTTCAGAATTCCCAAATCTTTCATTTTAAAGGCATGTTGTAGAATGTCTTTGGCTTCCTGGATCAAGATAACATCATCACCAGTAATAAAAAGATCATCAAACATATATAAGTATTATAACTTGTCTGTGGTGTTTCTTCAGAATGAATAACGAGTGATCATGTTGACTTTGTATAAAACCAGCCTTCAAGAGAGCCGTAATGAGTTTTAGATTCCATTGTCGAGATGCTTGTTTGAGCCCATATAATGATTTGAGTAGTCTGCAACATTTATTCCCTCCTTGAATATCAAATCTAGGAGGCAACTGCATACAGACCTTCTCTTCAAGATCACCCTGAAGAAATACATTATAAACATCCATTTGAAATAAACTCCACTGATTCATAGCTGCTAGGGCAATAACAGCCCCGATGGTTATCATTTTGACTACGGAGAAAAAGTTTCTTGATAATCTAGGCCTTCTTGTTGACTGTATCCCTTGGAAACTAGTCTGACTTTATATCGTTCAACTATGCCATCAGATTTATGTTTGATTTTGTAAACCCATTTACACCCGATAGGAGCCTTTCCTTTTGGAATAGTAACGATCTCCCAAGTGATATTGCTAACCTATGACTCAACTTCAGCTTGCATGGCTTCTCCATCTTGAATCCTTCATGGCCTTAGTATAAGACTTTGGCTCAATTTCTGAGAAAGTTGCAACCAGATAAGACTGATAACTGTTAGAGAGGGAGTTATAACTCATGTAGTTTGACAGAGGATATAGGCATATAGAAGAGGATGCTTTCATAGTTAGACAAATGTAGTCTTTTGAACAGATCGGTGGATTTGAGCCTGTAGAAGACCTCCTCAATTGTGAACCTGCAGGCTCCTTATTAACAAAGTCAACTTGTTATTGCTCCATTCCATCAACAACATCAACTGGTTGTTCTATTCCTTTAACAATATCAGCTGGTTCTTCTAACTATTGAAGTTGTTCAAGACCAATTTGCACTTGGTCATTGTCATTAACATTATCACGCAAATTGTGTTGGTGATTGGGACTTGGATATGTTGCAGAAGACTTTACTGAATCAAATAAAAGATGAGGATATCTTCCCCTTTTTATTAACTGGAAAGGAAATATGTCCTGTTTAAATATTACATCCCTACTAACAAAGAACTTTTTGTCCTTGAGATTATATAGTCTATAATCCTTTTGGGATGTTGAATATCCCACATGGACTACTTCTATGGCCCTGAGAGAGAACTTGTCAGGCTTGTCAGTAGCTTTGGCAAAGCAAAAGCATCCCATGGTCCTTAAGTGGTATAGTCAATGAGTTGACTTATGAAAAATCTCATATGGTGACCTCCCTGATAGAACTGAAGAAGGAAATCTGTTTATCAGTTATATTGTTGCCAATACACAGTCTCCTCAAACTGTAATGGAATACTCCCCTGAAACCTCAAAGCTCTAGCCACTCTAGAATGTGTCTATGTCTCCTTTCCACTCCTCCATTTTGCTATGGATTATATGGGCTACTACTTTGATGCAATATGCCACTTTTTGACAAAAAAGTTTTACAGTCTGAGCTAAAAAAACTCGCACCATTATCAGTCCTGAACATTCAATAGCTTTGTCAAACTTTACATGCACCATTTTAACAAAAGCCTCCAAGAGAATTAGTGTATCACTTTTTAATTTCATCAAAAAACCCAAATCATCTTAGAATGTGCATCAACAAGTGTTAGGAAATATCTGTGTCTATTATTAGTAGGCACTTGATATGGCCCCCAAATATCCACATGCACTAATTGAAAAATAGATTCTGCTCTACTATTGTTAAGTGGGGTCTCCTAGTTGTCTTGCTAAAGGACAAATAGTACAATTATTGAAATTGCAATTAGTAGATATCTTGTCTTTCAAGGAAGCTATCTGCTTCACGACTCTAGCTGGCATATGCTCAAGTCTACTGTGCCGTACATGACTGTCTTCAACTATATCCTTTGCCAAACAACTGTTGATTTGCTGTGTGATTTTGTTCCTATCTAAACCATCTGGGAGTAAGAGATAGAGACCACCTTTTTTCTTACCAATCCAATTCATTCTCCCAGTGTATAGATCCTGGAACACACAGAATGATGAAAAGAAAAGCGCTGATCAATGTAACTCCTTAGTTAACTTCGAGACTTATAATAATTTGTACTTGAAATCAGTCACATACAGAATATTCTGAATTAGATCACCACCAGTTATAGTGCATTTTCCTTGAAAAGCAACTGGAGTTGATTTACCAACTGGAAGATGAACATTACCCTTCTTAAAATTAGGTAAACTAGTTACATCAGCCATCAAATTAACATTAGAGGCCATGTGGTTTGTTGCCCCAGTGTCAATAATCTAGAAAGATTTATGACTTTGCAATAACTGTGTATTAATATTACCTGCCAACAACTGTGAATCTGCATTACCTGATATATGCAAAATCCTCTTCTTTGTCTTGATTCAACAATCTTAATATCTTATTGTATTGCTCATCCATGAAGTAGTTGTGCATAACCTGATTTGGTCCACTATTATTGACATTTGTGGTAGCTCGAGCTGCATCATCCTTCACAGAGATGTTATCATTCATGGTTGCATTTGCTAGTCGATATTCCTGCTTTTTCATTCCTTTATAACGAGGTGGACAACCTACCAGCTTATAGCAAACATCCTGTGTGACCTTTATTTTTACAGTACTCACAATACAGATTGTTGTACCTCTTGAATTTCTGTGAATTATCCCTAGAACTCATCAATGCAGCAGACTCATTTATTTCATTCATGGATGTTCCAGATATACAAACTTTCCCCCGACTCTCTTCATGTATTAGCATAGCATAGGCACGACTCACACTAGGTGATGGAGACATGAGTAGAATTTGACTACTTATAGCGTTGCAGCTTTCATTTAGGCCCATTAATAATCGAAACAACTTCTGTTGTTCTAAATATTTTATGAAATCTCTCGTCTCAGGTGTTATAGGAAGAGAAGAAATAAGAGTATTATACTTATCCCATAGCAGTTTGAGTCTCGAATGATAGGCAGCAACATTAGAATTACCTTGAGATATTGTGGCTATTTCTCGATGAAGATTGCGAATTCTCGATCCATTGATTTTGTCGAAACGATCCTGAAGATCTGTCCACACCTCATGAGCGTTACTAGCATAAATTATCCCATTGAACTATTTTGCCGATACGGTGTTCCAAATCCTAGTGAGAACAGTGGTATTAACATGTTCCCATTCCTTGGCCAAATCAGCAGTAAATTGTGCATTGGTGGAGGTACCATTGATAAATCCTAATTTGCGCTTGGCTCACAATGAAATCTTCATTGCTCTGCTCCACACGAAATAATTTTCAGTTCCTGTCAATCGAACTAAGATCATCACATTCCCTGGAGCATCAGACGGTTGAAGGTACAAAGGATGTTGAGGATTATCGATATCTAAGTTCACCATTGGAAAAATTTCTCTAAATAAGAGAATCTCAGAAGACGAAGATCGATTGAGAAATTGCACCGGCACCTTTCAGTTACCAAATCAAAAACGAAACTCTCGCTCCAATCGATTCACTCCGGCTCTGATACCATGTTAAATTCTACTATTGTTAGGTGATAATTGAGCTTGGTTGATAGACCGTAGGAAGGAGTTTTAGAGAGAGAATTTTCTGGAAGTTTTATTCAACTGGCTGTTGAAAATGAAAATACAATTCTCTGATACCAATGCAAGTTGCAAATCTCATTATAAAAGATTAATCTCATTAAGACTAGCTAGGAGACAAATGTAATAGATAAAAAAGTAAATCGTAAATCTAGTCGACTATTTGTGTAACGACCCTACAAAATTTTAGAACTTTCTCTTCTCCTCGTACTAGGAAGATATCCCCTACATGTTCCAATATTTGCATATTTTTCATCCACAACACAAGAATCACGAGTTTGAACAGTAGAAACAGTCTCTTGTAAAAATATAAGATAAGACTGAGTATAATAGATTTTTATGATCCAATTCTTCTCCGGACCCCGCCTATAACGAAAACTTAGTGCACCTAACTGCCTTATTAACACAATAAACCAAATAGGTTAGTTAACGCATAAATTGTCGTCAAAGTGTTAATTTTAGTTTTTCTGTTTTCGTTCTACTCAATGTTCTTATTTTGCTTCTCAGATTTTCAGAATTTGTTTTTCAAAACATTCTTATATAGAGAAAAAATCTCGTTTTTATGAACAAATCATCATCGTTATTAATGCTTCCCGTGCCATCTGATCTGATTCATCATACTTAGAAGAGATGTTATCCTTCTCAGATTCTGAACTTTAAGTCCTCCAGTAGTAACCTAGCAATATTAGTGCTCTTGGCTTTTTTCCTATCACTTTATTTTTTTAATTTCCCTAGTTGAAATTAAAAAAATATATATTATTTTACAAGGGAGTGAAGAAGTTAGGGGGCAGATCGTTTTAAAAAAGGGGACAAAAAGTCCCTAAAGTAAAAATATATTAGGGGAGCAACATGCATAAAGAATATTTATGACCGATTTAATCAAAATATAAAGAAGAGTCATTCTTTTTGACACGGATCTAAAAAAAATATGTTCACGTAAATTAGAAAGGAGAAAGTATTATATATTAACTTTCTTTATTTTCTTTGAATTAGGTTTTTGTATTTTAATAACCCTAATTAAATTATCGACAACGTCATTGCACAACTGTAATAGTATATCGCGAACATCTTAATAACACTAAAATAAAATAAAATATGTCCAAATTAAAGGCCTCGATCGGGACAAAAACCACTCTTTCATACTCAACTTTGTGATACAATAAGTAAAAGAAGCTAAATCAACACTAGAAATTAAAGGAGCAGTAGCAATGTCTCTAATTTCTGAAATCCTGAAAGGATTTGATAAACCCTCCAACTCGTCAGCATAATCCATCATTATATCTTCCTCTTTGTCATGTACACAACGAACTACTGGTTCCAATCCCTGTCAACACAATGTAACACAAGGTCACTATATGCACCAAAGAAATATTCCCTCTATTCCAGTTTATTGAACCTATTTTCTTTTTGGTTCGTTCCAAAAAGAATGACTCCTTTCTAAATTTGGAAACAATTTAGCTTAAACTTACTATTCTACCATTAATGATAAGCTTTGAGTTAATTACTCAAATGGTCACTCAACTATCCCAAATTATCTCCTAAAGTCACTTTTCTTTCGTTTGAATCAACAAAGTCACTGAACTATGTTATTGCACTCAGAAGGTCACTCAACTAGATTTTCCAAATTTTAGATTGTCAAATACCTATTTTACCCTCTAAATTATAAACATTTATCTTCTTTCTATTTTTTTAAACTTTTTAATATTATGAGTTTTCCCTTTTTAATTTATATTATGGACTTACCTATAGAATAAATAAATATTATTTATAAATTAAAAAAATAAAAAGTATTTAAGCATATATAATGCTGGAATAATAAAATAATGAGCATATTAAAAAAATTAATTAGAATAATTTTTTAGTAATAATAATTTTAGTATTAACAACAAAAATTCAAAAATTTATTTATACAATTCAGAATTAAAGAAAATAAAGGTTGTAAAATATATATTCCATGCACGAAATATAAAAATAATTATTTAAATAAAGGTATTTTTATAATATACATTTTATATTCATGTAAAATTCATGAAAAATATGCTCAATTATATTAAATTCCACCATTATTAGGTGCGAATTGAGCTTGGTTGATATATCGAAGGAAGGAGTTTTAGAGAGAAATTTTCTGGAAGCTTTATTCAATTAGCAATTATAAATGAAAATGCAATTCTCTGATACTAATGGAAGTTGCAAATAAGGAAGGGATCAAGACAAACTTTCTCATTGTAAAAGATTAATTCCATTAAGACTAGCCAGGAGACAGATGTAATAGATAAAAAAAAGTAAACTGTAAATCCAGTCGACTATTTGTGTAACGACTATAAAAAAATTCAGAAGTTTCTCTTCTCCTCATACTAGGAAGATATCCCCTAGATATTCTAATATTTGCGTATTTTTCATCCATAACACAATATCCACGGGTTCGAGCCGTAAAAACAGTCTCTTGTAGAAATACAGGGTAAGGCTGAGTACAATAGATTCTTGTGATCCGATTCTTTCCCGAACCCCGCCCATAGTGGAGCTTAATGCACCGAACTGCCCTTTTAAGACAATAAACCAAATAGGTTAGTTAACGCATATATTATCGTCAAAGTGTTATTTTAAGTTGTTCTGTTTTCGTTCTACTCAATGTTCTTATTTGCTTCTCGAATTTTCAAAATTTGTTTTACAAAATTTGTTTTTCAAAACATTCTTATATAGAAAACAAATCTCATATTTATGAATAATATCATCATCATTAATGCTCTCTGTGCCATCTGATCTGATTCATCATATCTTAGAAGAGATGTTATCATTCTCAAATTCTGAACTTAAGTCCTCCAGTAGTAACCTAGCAATATTAGTGCTCAGAGATTTTTCCATCACTTTATTTTTCTTTCTTTCCTTTCCCTTCTTTATCCCTTCTGCACTTATTGCCATTTTCTTTTAGATTTTTCTTTTCTTTCGCTTTTCCTTTCACTTTTCGTTCCCCTTTATTTTCTTGTTGTATTTTCTAATTTGCCTTAGTCGAAATTTTAAAAAAAAATTATTAGCTTAAAAAGGAATAAAGTATTATAAAATAAAGACTGTAAAGTAAATAAATAGAAAACAAGTATAGGGCTAGAGATTGATATTATTCAACTTCAAACAGATGTACATAATGAACTGAAAACTCCTCTATTTATAGAAGAAAGGAAGCAGCTGCGAGGCTTTTCAGGAAGCAACTGCAAGGCTTTTCAAGAAGCAGTTGCGAGGCTTTTCTTGAGCTGCTTGAAAGCTGTCTGCATGAGCTACTTGCAACCTTCCTGTTTAATAAGAAGCTGCTGCAAATTATTTCATTGAGTTGCTTGCAACGTGCCTGCATCAACTGCTTGTAGATAAACTTCAATGGAGTACTAAATGGATAATGTTCTTCCGCAAGATTATCTATAGCGGAGTACTAAATGAACATCCACAATATAATTATTTTCATAACACTCCCCCTTGGATGTTAATTAAAAGATATTCTGCCTCGTTACTTACTAGAAAAAATCCAGTGGAAAAAATTCTAGTGAAGGAAAAAGAGTACACATATATAGTAATACGCATTTCTAGTTGCTTCATTAAAAACTTTACAAGAAAAATCCCATGGGAAAAATCTTAGTAAGAAAAAAAGAGTACAATGCATATTTTTCTCCCCTAATGAAAATCTTGTTTCAAATATTTGAGTCTCTGCATTCCAATCTTGTATACCATCTTCTCAAAAATTGAAGTTGGCAAAGATTTAGTGAACAAATTTTCTGGATTGTCACTTGAACGGATTTGTTGCACATCGATGTCATCATTTTTCTGAACATCATGTGTGTAGAATAATTTTGGTGAAATGTGCTTCGTTCTATCTCCTTTTATAAATCTTTCCTTTAATCGGGCTATGCATGCAACATTGTCTTTGTATAAAATTATGAATCCTTTATCACATTCCAAATCACATTCTTCTTGAATAAACTGAATTGCTGATCTCAACCAAACGCATTCCTTACTTGCTTCATGAATAGCTATTATCTCAGCATGATTTGAAGAAGTAGCAACAATAGATTGCTTTGTGGAACGCCATGATATGACAGTACCTCCACATGTAAATACGTACCCGATTTGAGATCGAGCTTTACGAGGATCAGATAAATAACCTGCATCTGCATAACTAACAAGATCTGCACTACCTTTGTTAGCATAAAACAAACCCATATCAAGAGTTCCCTTTAAATATCGCAAAATATGTTTAATCTCATTCCAATGTCTCTGTGTAGGAGAAGAGCTATATCTTGTTGGTATAAAAAATGCTATGTCAGGCCTTGTAGCATTAACAAGATACATAGGTGCACCAATTGCACTGAGATAGGGTGTTTCAGGACAAGGAAGTTCTTCATCCTCTTCTGGAGGTCGGAATGGGTCCTTATTCACTTCAAGTGATCGAACAATTATTGATACTTAATGGGTGTACTTTTTCCATGTAAAAGCATTTAAAGACCCTTTCTGTATAGGCAGATTGATGGATAAAGATCCCGTCTGCTAAATATTCAATTTGCAGATCAAGACAAAGTTTTATTTTTCCAAGATCTCATATTCCTCCTTAAGATATTCAATTGCATTTTGGAGCTCTTCTGGAGTTCCAACAAGATTTATGCCATCAACATAAACAACAAGTATAATAAATTCTGATGTCATTTTTATATAAAAATACATAGACAAATAATATCATTTATGTAACCCTCTTTCAGCATATATTCACTAAGGCGATTATACCACATGCGCCCAGACTATTTTAAATCGTACAAAGACCTTTGTAATCTGATCGAGTACAATTTCTCGAGACTTTGAACTACATGCTTCATGCATTTTACATCCTTCAAGGATCTTCATATAGATTTAATCAAATGAGTCATATAGTTTATGACTTGCATTTAAATGGCATGACATCTTCAGGTGTCAGGATTGTAGGTCCGCTTCTCATAATCTTTTACAATATTGTGCATTATATTGTATCAAATATATTGTCGACGATGATACCGGTATCGGTTCGCAAGAGACATAACTTGTTGAGATCTCATTACTTTCTTTATTTTCAGGTACCTAAACTTCTTCTGGAGTTTCATGAAATGTTATGTCGTGGTCTCTTCTAGAGCTTATTTCCTCCTTATTATGGTCATTTTAATCTTTTTCTCCTATCCTTTTCAAGGATTGTCACCTTTGAAACCAATTGGTCTACCACGCTTCATGCGTACAGTAAACTATATCCTTCAGGGACTTTAATTTTAATAGGAGCATTTGCAGCTTAAATATGATATTTTATTTTGGATCAACAAATGCTTCTAGCATTTGACTTGAATTATTTTCTGAATGAGGATCATACTAATGATAATTCGATTCATATAACATATTTTTCAGTTTCTTATTTCATCCCTCTAATGTTAGAAAAACTAACATATATCACAAATCTTCTTTGGGAACCTATCTTTGTGTTTTGTGGCAGAGAAATTAATCATATATCACGCATCAAAAGTTATTAGATAGTAAAAATATTTGATTTTTGATCCAGAACCAATTGTAAGGGGAGGACTTATCATATCTTGTTGGTATGATGCATTCAAATGTTGTTGTATGCAATTTAGAAAATCTTACACCAACACATAAAGCTTTGTTCTCATAAACAATAATTTAGCCATTAGTAGAAGGTATTCAATGCTAAACCAGCTTGGATATAAACCAGCATTATCAAGATGAACTGTCTTGATTTCATAATCTGAAAGTTATGCTCTTAATTGAGAAAAGAAATTTCAAATGTCAAACTGTAGGTTGACAATAAACACATATGTAACCATTTCATATATGCATCTATAAGTGGTTCACATGATAGGTGAATTGGCCTATATTCACCTTTTATATATTCTAGAATTCTGGGATCTTAGTCCCAATTTTAGCTGGTATATTCAATTTATTATGAGAACAAGCAACACAAGAGAATTCTTGAAGAATCTTCTAGTTCTTCAGTATGCTTATCTGAATTCTCAAATAGCTCATCTAAAAATGGCTAATGAAAACTTCAAGTTTATCATGACATGTGTTATCTCTTAGCAAACTTCTGGTTTACTATGGCATAAATTTTTGCATTAGTAAACTTCTAGTTTACTGTGATACATGATATAGTACAAATTGAAGAATAAGGCGGGTAACTTCTCATATACATATTATTTTACCCCCTATGATTGTGGAAACATGAAGATTTTTAATCTTTCAATTATTTGTAGTCGCAATATGATAGCCATTTGTATTAGTAAATTTCGGGTTTACTAAAACATATGTTTTAACCATAATCATATAATATGAATGACATATTTGTATATAAGCTCTTCGAGAGCCTTTATTTATTATCCACAATCTAATATTATTCAGACACTACTGGTGTCATGTGTCTTCTAGACAAACAGTTAGTTCTTCGGGAGTTTTTGATACATTTTGTACTATCAAATATTGCTCAGACACTTCTGGTATCATGAGAGAAAAATCATAATCAAATGAACAATATAAAATAATTTTTTAAGCACAAGAAAACACCTATTCATAATATTTTCCTACTTCAGGAGGAAACTTCAATTGTATTACTTCTTCACGAGCAAATTTAAAATACGAAAAATTGAGTATATATTCTCTCAATCATATTACCTCTTCTGGAGGTGAATCATAATATATTTACATCAATATAGCGCTCATATTTGCGGCTTTATTAATATTGACACATTCACTTCAGGGAATGGATTAATATTTACAAAAATTCTCATTCTTCAGGAAATCGAACATAATTATGTAAACGCGCATTAATCATATCAAATTGTGATGCTTCAACCTCTTTTAAAATATTTACTACTTCAGGAGTAAATCGAGGTGTGCATGTAATATTGAGAATACTTATGTAGCTTATCTTCAATTGTAACCATAGAAAGTCTAAATATCACTTCTGATGGTCATGGGCATATACCACTTCTAGTGATTAACATAATTTAGTTACAATGAGATATACGAAACATAACCACTTCTGGTGATTGTATATTTCTTGCAAACTCTGTTGTAGTTTAAGTAGATCTAACAATGTCATCCACTTTGTAATCCTTTATTAAGATAATTAGGATGAAAATAAATACAAAAGTAGGTATTATATACGTAGCGTATAACCAAACAAGTGATGATAAAGATATTAAATCAAAATAAGCAAAAGGCTCAAATTACTTTACACAAATTTGGCCACTTCAGACGTAAGTGATATCCACATTACTACCACCAAGAAGAAAAGCTTACCACCTCAAGAATATATTCTGCCTTATGATGCTCGGAACGAATAAGATCTAACCACGGACGTAAGAGCTTCACCTTGCATCGGAGATGAACACTGAAATAAAAATTAAATTCGAAGTAAGTGCTCAAAATGCCAGAGCCTCGTGCTAATAACGTGTTATAAAATAAAGACTGTAAAGTAAATAAACCGAAGACAAGTGTAGGGAGAGAGAGATTGATATTATTCAACTTTAAATTGATGTACATAATGAACTAAAAACTCCTCTATTTATAGAAGAAAGGAAGCAGCTGTGAGGCTTTTCAGGAAGCAGCTGCGAGGTTTTTCAGGAAAGCAGCTGCGAGGTTTTTCTTGAGCTGCTTGTAAGTTGTCTGCATGAACTGCTTGCAACCTGCCTGTTTAATAAGAAGGTGTTGCAAATCATTTCACTGAGGTGCTTGCAACCTGCCTGCATCAGCTATTTGTAGATAAACTTCAATGGAGTGCTAAATGGATAATCTTCTTCCGAAAAATTATCTATAGCGGAATATTAAATAAAGATCCACAATATAATTATTCATATTAAGATGCAACCGATAAAAAAAAATATAGGACAAAAGACAAATCCGAAAAAAAAAACATTAGGAGCGCAACAGGCATAAAGAATATTTATGACCGATTTACCTAACAACCATTCCGTGCTAACAAGCATCTCCATAAGATAAACAAGTAACACTCCAAGTAGACCAAGATTAAAGGAATATGCAAAGTTAGAAATTAGTGGATTTCCAATACTTCCTCGGTTTCAATTTAGGTAAAATTATTATTTTTAATCTGTGTCAAAGAGAACAACACCTTTCCATACTTGAAAACAATTTACCTTTATACAATGATTTATAGTCACAAAATATATGTGACTCATTTTATACCACAAATGCAAACGTCTACTATTTTTTAAACTTTATGCCTAGTAAAATAAATTTACATAAATTAAAACAGAGCTGGTAATATAAATGCATATGCATGTATAGCCATTTTCTTTCCCAAACGCTTTCCAGCAAGAGGCGACTGTAATATCGCGCGAATATCTCAACAAAACTAAAAAGAATAAAAGATCATGAACTCCA
Source organism: Nicotiana sylvestris (assembly GCF_000393655.2). Lineage (NCBI taxonomy): Eukaryota > Viridiplantae > Streptophyta > Magnoliopsida > Solanales > Solanaceae > Nicotiana > Nicotiana sylvestris. The sequence continues at coordinate 153,672,076 of NC_091061.1, read as the reverse complement.
AAAATAAAGGCCTCGATCTGGCATAAAACCACTCTTTCCTACTCAACTTTGTGATACAATTACTAAAAGAAGCCAAATTTACATTAGAAAGGAGCAGTGGCAATCTTTTTAATTTCTGGGAAATGATTCGTTGAATCATCCAACTCCTCGTCTATCATTATATCTTCCTCTTTGTCACGTACACAACGAACTACTGGTTCCAATCCCTGTCAACGCAATGTAAAACAAAGGTCACTATACGCACTGGCAAATGTAGTATTATAGCAAAGATATAAATATGAACCCTTAATTTTATAAATATAATGAGTTCAACGCTAAAAATCTTTAGTGTTAAACCTACAAAATTTAAATCGTAAATCCGCCCTTAATTATACGTCATATGATGGTAAGAAACCACCATAACGCACGTTAAATGACCTCACAAACGAAAAACAAAATACTAATAACCATAAAAGAAAAATTAAAAGAAGGATCTCAACTATAGATAAACATATATAGATAACCAAGGAAGAAAAATTAAAAGAAACTGATTTAGCTCTCCAAATAATAATGGTGTCACAGTAAGTGAAACAAAATGAGTACTTGCGTTTCGAATGTTATATATATATAGCAGTATAAAATAATACGCCTACGTTATAATTTATGTGAACCTATTTTCTTTTTAGTTCATATTTAAAAAAAAATAACGCCCCTTTTCATATTTGGAAATAATTTATGCAATAATTTATAGCCAAATAAAATATATGTACTTGATTTTATACCACAAGTTAAAGTATTCTTCTTTTTTTAAATTCCGTGCTTAGTTAAATAAGTCTATATAAATTGAAATGGATATAGTATAAGTTGCAAGTGCAGCAAAAATTAATTCGTAGCTTGAAATAAAGTTGCTCGGGGCACTCATTCTCCCTCATTATCAACCTTTTATTAATTGGCAAACTCAAAGGTGGTTAACAACTAATAAAACCTGGGAAATCCAGTTGCGCCATGCAGCTATACACTACGTAAATAAGCAATAAAAATAGTACACGTAAGGAAAAATAAAAATAGAACACGTCAACCTAGTCTTGTATTCACCAATATTATACTTCTCCCACCCCTTTAATTTTTAATATTCTCCTCTCAAATACCTAACTTCTACCTTAATTTTCCCTTTCTCTTCTAAATCAAATCCTATTCCTCGCCATTTAAGGTAGCTAGATTTTCTCATGCAAATACGTAAGACTAAGCCTATTCCTTTGAGAAATTACCTCTGTGAAAATTCTCATAGCTTCTTCTAAACCTCTTGTATTTATAACGTAAAGTGCTGCATCCTGCATCCAAAAACAAGAATCATTAAGAATTTGTCAGTTGGAAATAATAGGTGAAAAACAACAAGAACTATACACTCAATCTTAAGCAGATCTATTTTATATTAATATTATATATATATATATATATATATTAGTTCTCACTTTCTTATGCCAATATTATACATTAATATAAGAAAACCATCATTTCGCGCGCAAACAAAATGAAACGAGAGGAGAAAAAATTAATAAGGGAAGAGGGGCTCACCCTAGCAAGTTGAATTTGATGAAGATTGAGAGTTCTAGGTTCATTCTCTATTGATGACTTCCTATCTAATCGGACCACTGATGCCCCTGCCATTTGCCTATATATACAGAAGGAAACTGATATGCTTTTTGATGTATTCCAAACTTCTGAAGAATACTATTTGATGTTTATTCTGATAGCTTTTCGTTATCCCTAGAGGCCCTTTATATAGTAGTAGTAAGTTCCCACCAAAGCCACCGGCCCCTCGCACCGCCCCCCGGGAGAGGAAAAAGAAAAAGCAAAACACATTGATTCGTAATCCTTTGCATTAATGAAGCCTGTAGTTTGTCCTTGTTACGATAAGGTCCTCCATAGAATCTTAAATTACATTAGTTTCCTTCATATGCTCTTTTTCTTTCAAGTGTTTTTAAAAGGTGGGAGTGTGTGGCGAGGTATTTTACTTACATGTCTAATTGTTAAGCAAGTACAATAACAATAACGACGATTCAGTAAGATTTTTGTTGTTATGGATCTAGTGTCTATGAATCGAGGGTCCCTACCCTGGAGGGGGTAAAGAGGTTATTTCCCGGAGACCCTCGATTCATAGACACTAGATCCATAACAACAAAAATCCAAAATAATATCAGCAACGTAAGAGATAACAAATAAATGGAAAAGCAGTAACACAAATATTATGCAAAAGTGTGAAACATAACATAAATCGCTAGCAGTGCTAGACAAAACACTATTATACTCGCCGGAACAAAGAGGGAAACAAGGACAAAGAGGAAAACCCCTCGACTACCCCTTAACCTACAACCCTTATGAAATTAAAAAATACACCCTCTGGGAATCGAACCGGGGTCTGCACTGTGGCAGAATACTATTCTACCACTAGACCATTAGTGATTTTGTTTTAAGACTGTCTTTTATTTTATTTATATTCCTTAATTGTACTTTTGTGCAAAAATAACCGAAAACTAAAATTACCGACCGAAATCGGTTAGTTTTTTAAAATGACCGGCCAAAATAACCCAACCGATTTCGGTCGGTTTTTTGAATATTAATTTTAATTTATTTTAAACAAAAGACCGACCAAAGTTGGTCGGTTTCATGAAAAATAAATTTTGCCCCCATTTTTGCGCCAAAATAAATCAACCGAAGTTAGTCGATTTCGTAAAAATAAAATTGAAAAATAAAATATTTTTAAAAATCAACCGACTTGATCGGTTTTTCGGCTGGTTTTTTTACCTACCGAAATCGGTCGGTCGACCATGATCAGTTTTGGCCAAAATTTTAGTTGTGAGCTCCTAGTGGTAAGGACTTAGGCATGTTTCGGATGCATAACGAGCGTTTGGGGTGTACGCCTCACAAAATTAAATCTTACACGTAAATCTCAAAGTGTTTTAATAGTGCCCGCTATGGGCCCGCAACAAGATTAAGAACAAACCTATTAAAACAATGCTTCTTTCGGGGTTTAATGATAATAGGCTTGGTTTACATGCATGTTAGACATTCTAATCAAAGACAATTTGATATAAAATTAGAATTAGTGGCGCCAGAAATATTCTTTGCAAAGAGGTTTTACGTAATTACATATACTATTTCGTTAAAATTTTCTCATATAAGTGATATAAGTAAATTCAAAAATAACCTATGATTGATAGTAAAACTTTAATACTATTGATCTCTCTTAATTTTCAGAAGAAAATATTAGAATACTTCTTATGTACGATTTTGTATACGTCACTAGTTTTAACTTTTAATGAGTCATTGTTATGAAAATATTATTTTGTGGATGTTCATTTATTACTTCGCTATAGATAATCTTCCTAAAAAGATTATCCATTTAGTACTCTATTGAAGTTTATCTACAAGCAGCTGATGCAGGCAGGTTGCAAGCAACTCAATGAAATGATTTGCAGGAGCTTCTTATTAAATAAGTAGGTTGCGAGCAGCTCATTTAGACAACTTACAAGTAGCTCAAGAAAATTCTCGCAGTTGCTTCCTTTCTTCTATAAATAGATGAGTGTTTAGTTCATTAGGTACATCAGTTTGAAGTTAAATAATATATCAATCTCTCTCTAAACTTGTCTTCAGTTTATTTACTTTACAGTCTTTATTTTATAACACGTTATCGATCAGCACGAAACTTGTCATCTCGAGCAAATACTTTGAAAGTATCAGAGGTACAAACTTTCTTTTTCTAAATAATGTCAAATCTTTTTAAACTTGAATTTGTAGCCCTGGATATATCGGCCAAAAGCTACATGTTTGGGTGCTTGATGCTGAAATTCATCTTAATGCGATAGTTCTGGCAGACACCAAATCAAGCATCAAATCAAGACCGTGCCAAAGCAATAATATTCCTACGTCATCATGTTGATGAAGGATTGAAAATGGAATATCTCATTGTTAAAGATCTAGTTATACTGTGGAATAATTTGAAAGATAGATATGACCACCTGATGATGGTCGTTCTTCCACAAGCACGTTATGACTGGACTCATTTAAGGCTACAAGATTTTAAATCTATCAGTGAGTATAATTCTGCTATGTTCAGAATTATTTCGCAATTGAAATTATGTGGTGATAATATTACTGATCATGATATGTTGGAGAAAATTTTCACCACTTTTCATACCTCGAATATTCTCCTGCAGCAGTAATATCGAGAGATGGGATTCAAAAAGTGTTATGAATTTATTTCACGTCTTCTTGTGGCTGAGCAACATAATGGCTATTAATGAAAAACCATGAAAGACAACATACTAGTTCTTGTCCATTCCCTGAAGCGACGAACTTCCACCAAGCTAATCGTGGAAGAGGTCGTGACAACCAGCCGTGGTCGGGGAAGAGACTCTAATCATGGACTGTGATGCACCAAAGCCTCCTAACCACCAGCAGTGGAAAAGGAAGGATCAAAAGCATGAAGCGGTGCAAGCAACAAATGCAGAAAATGCATGTTATAGATGTGGAGGAAAAGGACATTGGTCACGTACTTGTCGTACGCCAAGGCACCTGGTTGAGATTTATCAAGCCTCCCTAAAGAAGACAGAGAAAAATACGGAAGCAAATTTTATTTCTGAAGATAATTTAGACTTCATGCATTTGGATGTAGCTAATTACTTTGCACTCCCAGAAGGAGAAACAAGTCATGTGATCGGTGATGAATCTGTAGAAATATAAATATTTTAATTTTTGTTGTTTGTAGTGGATAGTATGGTTATGTAAATGTTATTTTTGAATAAAAGTTATGCTTTAATAATAATGTTTACTATAATATATATTTTTATGTCCTTTTGAAGAATATGGATAATCCTCAAATTATGTTTGGATCAAAGATCAATCATGAAGATATTTGTGTAATTGATAGTGGAACAACTTATGTCATATTCAAAAATCAAAAATACTTTTTTTATTTGCATAGGGAAAAAGCAAATGTTTCTACAATTTTTGGTAATATAAGTTTGATTAAAGGCTCCGGAAGAGCCAATATATTTCTGTCTAAGGGAAAAACTTATTATAGACAAATCATTGTTCTCCTCCAAGTCTCGAAGAAACTTGTTGAGTTTTATAGATATCCGCCGAAATGGGTATCATGTTGAGACGATAAATGAAATGAATATGGAATATCTTTGTATTACAAAGAATATTTCTGGACAGAAGTGCATTGTAGAAAAGTTATCAACTTTGTCATCTGGCTTATACTATTCAAAGATCAGTACAATTGAAGCACACTCTATCGTAAACCAGAAGTTTACTGATTCAAATACTTTTGTGATTTGGCATGGCCGCTTGGGCCGTCCTGGATCAATAATGATGAGACGAATTATTGAAAATTCGAGTGAGCATCCATTTAAGAACTTGAAGATTCTTACAAATGATGAATTTTCTTTTGATACTTGCTATCAAGGCAAAATGACCATTAGACCATCTCCAATAAAGGTTGGCATGGAATCCTCTGCCCTTTTGGATTATATACCTGGGGATATATGTGGATCTATTCACCCACCAAGTGGGTTGTTTAGATATTTTATGGTCCTAATAGATGCATCTTCAAGATGGTCTTATGTGTGCCTACTATCATCTCGCAACCTGGCATTTGCAAAGCTATTAGCCCAAATAATTTGATTAAGGGCACAATTCCCAGATTATCCTATAAAGGCTATTTGCCTTGATAATGCTGGAGAATTCTCATCTCAAGCTTTTGATGATTATTGTCTATCAGTTGGGATAAAAGTTAAACATCTTGTAGCATATGTTCATACTCAAAATAGTCTTGCAGAGTCATTTATTAAACGCCTACAGTTGATAGCAAGACCAATACTTACGAAAATAAAATAGTCCACTACTGTTTGGGGTCATGCTATCTTGCATGCAGCATCACTTATTCGTCTCAGACCGACACATTATAATAAATATTCTCCGTCAAAATTAGTTTTTGGTCATGAACCAAATATTGCTCATTTACGAATTTTCGGATATGTTTTATATGTGCCAATAGCACCACCACAGTGCAGTAAGAAGGCCTCCAGAGAAAATTAGGAATATATGTTGGGTTTGAATCACGCTTTATTATTCGCTATCTTGAACCATTGACTGAAGATTTATTTATTGCTCGATTTGCAGATTGTCGATTTGATGAAACAAATTTCTCACAATTAGGAGGAGAGAAAAAGGAAATCAAAAGATAAATTGTATGAAAAGTTTCATCATTATCTCATTTTGATCCACGTACCCATATATATAATCAGGAGGTCTAGAAGATCATCTATTTACAGAATACAACAAATCAAATGCCAGGCGCATTTACTAATTTTAAAAGGATAATTAAGTCACATATCTCTACGGAGAATGTGCCTATTCGAATTGAAGTCCCAACAGGACCATCTACTAGCATAAGAGCTAGTAAACCTAAAGCACGCCTGAAGCGTGGTGGGCCTTTGGGTTCTAAGGATATAAATTCTAGGAAATGAAAATCGACAAATGATCAAAATGATACTATGAAGGGATCTCCTGAAGATACCTAAGATCTAATTAGTTGTGAGATTCTTGAAGAAATAAATGAACCCGAGACTCAAGTGAGCAAGAAACTTTTAATAAGTTCTACTGGTGATAGGATCAATTTAAATCGATATGAAATAGTGGTGGATAATATTTTGCATATAATGTTGCATTTAACATGATGCAAGATAGTAAGGATCTTGAACCCCGATCTGTCGAAGAATGTAGACAAATATTTGATTGGCCAAAATGGCAAGAGGCAATTCAATCAGAATTGAACGCAGTTGCTAAAAGAGAGGTCTTTGGACCAGTAGTCCAAGCACCTGCTGGTATAAAACCAATTGATCATAAATGGGTTTGTGAAAAGGGAATGATAAAAATAAAATTAAAAGATACAAAACTCGCGTTATCGCACAAGGATTCTCACAACGACCTGGAGTCAAGTTTGATGAAACATATTCACCTGTTATGGAGCCATAACATTTCGATATCTCATCAGTTTAGCCCTACATGAAAGCTAGAAATACATCTAATGGATGTAGCTACAACTTATGTGTACGGTGCACTTGATAATGAAATTTATATAAAAATTCCTGAAGGATTTAAAATGCTTGAAGCAAATTCAAAATCTCGAAAAATGTATTCAATCAGATTACAAAGATCTTTGTACGGTTTAAAGCAATCTGGGCGTCTGTGATATAATGCCTCAGTGAATATTTGTTGAAAGAAGGTTATATAATTTTTTTTATTTGTCCATGCATTTTTTATGAAGAAAATGACATCAGATTTTGTTATACTTGATGTTTATGTTAATGAAATAAATCTTGTTGGAACTTCAGGATAGCTCCAAAAGGCAATTGAATATCTTAATAAAGAATTTGAGATGAAAGATCTTCGAAAGACAAAACTGTCTTGGTCTGCAAATTGAACATTTAGCAGACGGGGTCTTTATTCATCAATCTGCCTACACAGAAAGGGTCTTAAAACGCTTTTACAAGGACAAAACGCACCCATTGAGTACAGCAATGATTGTTCAATCACTTGAAGTGAAGAAGGACCCGTTCCGACCTCCAAAAGAGGATGAGGAACTCTTTGGTCCTGAAACACCCTATCTCAGTGCAATTAGTGCACTTATGCATCTTGCTAATGCTACAAGGCCTGACATAGCATTTTCTGTTAATTTACTAGCAATATATAGCTCTTCTCCTGCACGAAGACATTTGAATAGGATTAAGCATATTTTGCGGTATTTAAAAGGAATGCTTGATATTAGTGCTTTATGCTAATAAAGGTAGTGCAGATCTTGTTGGTTATGCAGATGCAGGTTATTTATTTGATCCCCATAAAGTTCTATCTCAAATCGGGTACGTGTTTACATGTGGAGATATTATCATATCATGGCGCACAAAGCAATCTATTGTTGCTACTTCTTCAAATCATGTTGAGATAATAGCTATTTATGAAAAAAGTAGGGAATGCGTATGGTTGAGATCAATGATTATTTTATTCGAGAAAAATATTGTTTGGAATGTGATAAAAGATCCACAATTTTACCCGAAGACAATGTTGCATGCATAGTCCAATTGAAGAGATGGTTTATAAAAAGAAGATAGAACGAAGCACATTTCACCAAAATTATTTTACACACATGATCTTCAGAAAATGGTGATATTTCTATGCAATAAATCCATTCAAGTGACAATCCGGCAGATTTATTCACTAAATCTTTGTCAACTTTAACTTTTTAGAAGATGGTATACAAGATTGAAATATGAATTCTCAAATATTTGAAACAAGGTTTTCATCAGGGAGAGTGAAATACGTGTTGTACTCTTTTTTCCTTACTAAGATTTTTCCTATATGATTTTTCTTATAAGGTTTTTAATAAGGCAGCTAGAAATGTGTATTATTAAATATGTGTACTCTTTTTTCTTCACTAGGATTTTTCCCACTGAGTTTTTTGTAGTATAATTTTAACGAGGCACATTATCTTTTAATGAACATCCGGGGGGTGTTATGAACATATTATATTGTGGATGCCTATTATTACCCCACTATAGATAATCTTCCTGAAGAAGATTATCCGTTTAGTACTCTATTGAAGTTTAGCAGCTGATGCATGCAGGTTGCAAACAATAAAATGTTTTGCATAAGCTTCTTATTAAACAGATAGGTTGCGAGCAACTCATGCAGACAGCTTACAAGCAGCTCAAGAAAAGTCTCATAATTGCTTCCTGAAAAGCCTTGTAGATGCTTCCTGAAAAACCTCGCAATTGCTTCCTTTCTTCTATAAATAGAGAAATTTTCAGTTTATAAGTATATCAATTTGAAGTTTAATGATATATCAATCTCTTTTTATACTTGTCTTCGATTTATTTACTTTACAGACTTTTTTTTATAACAGTCATTAATATCTAGTATTTTTTCTTTCTTTCTTTTTTGAGGTTAAATCCATTTCGAAGTGGTGTGCAAGAAATCAACTAAATATTTAACACTGGGACGTTAGCACAATTCTTGAAACTAGAAGGGGGAAATTTGAAGTTTTAACAAATGAGAGGGTGTCACGTGATTTACAATAATATAATCAAAGATAAAATAAGTCAATAGAGTTATTAAAAAGAGAACATGAGGCTAAGATAAGCTAGAAGACAACGAAGTGCAACGCGGCAGACAAAATCTCCACATGTTCGGCAACGTGGACTAAGGACGGCTAAATTGGACACGTGTGCATTGCTGGAATTATCATATTCAGTTATAGAAAGCCGCCAAAGTAAATCTGAATGTTTTTCTAAAATAAAAATATCAGAAGCTCATACGTGTTCTCTGCAATTTACTCTAACCAATAAGGTAAGTACACGGTTCATTGGATAGTTGGACGGACAAGATCTGATATTGGACACGTGTAGCAGATTGGAGCTTAAAGTATAACGATATGGGCAAATTAGTTTCATCGAATTTAATAATAGAACATAAAAATTAATATGATACTTAAATAATGATATATTTTATTTATTTTAAATTTAAAAAAAATACAAGAATTTAATAGATCTTGACATATGTATATAGAAGAATAAAGAAATTAACGAATTTCTGTAACACTTGATAAGAAAGTGATGATAAATAAGTAAATGAAAATGGATGCACTTCATAGTTCTATTAAATATTACATCTAATGAGAGAATCCAAATATTTTAAATATTTTTTTAAGAAAATTCTATATATAGTATTAAAAGTATATATAAAAACTATATATTTATATATCGGTTTGGTTCTGATTTTTTTTACTCAATATCAATCCAAATCAAAACAAATCTATTCGGATATTTTAATCGGTTTGATGTGATTTTCCAATTCGATTTAAATACTACTAGGTGCAACAATAAGAGCTTTCGTGTGTGATCATGAGGTTATGAGTTCAAGGTATAAAAATAGCCTGAAATATAAAATAAGACTGTGATCATAGACTCAATATAGCCTACTTAGTTCTTTTTCAATTTTCATGCATAACAGGCAATGAAGAAAGAAGTGAAACTAGGAATTTTCCCAAGCGTATTCAAATTTGAAAGAAGTGAAAAAAATTCCAACAAAGGGTGTTCAATATGTGATATATACCTTTAAAACGTAATATTTTATCTATATGCACATTGCAATTTTTCGACCAAGGGTGGTCAACTGACCACCCTTGTGGCCATGTGGTTTCGCCACTGATAATAAGAGCTTAATGCACTCTACTCTTTTTATTTATATATATATTTATTTATTACGCAGTTTAATTTGTCAATTTTATAATTAATTTTCTTGATTTAAGTATAAATATCAAAAGCGCATAAATAGCTTTCTCACATGAAACATGGAGTAATAAAATGAAGATGTCGGTTAAGTTGGTAGAATAGGCAGAAATTTTCTTGGTTTTGTTAGTAGAGTTTTACTTTGACCCGATGTGACAAACAATTATTTGTTTCGCTCAAAAGATATTGAAACCTTTTTGAACAAATCAATCAAAGAAAATGAAAGGATAAATTCTAGTTAAAGATAATTAACTCTAGATTCGAGATGAATAATATGAATAGAAAAACATAGCCGAGTATAAATATTGGTTGTGATTATGACCAAATTTAATAGCATAAAGAAAGATGCATTAATTAAAATTAAGTGGCAATAAAATATAAATAAAGAAAAAGATTCACTCAATCTTCAGTGAGACGGTCTCCTTTCATTTAATAAAGAAAAATGATAGAAAAATATGAGAACCTTAGGACCCTTTTTGGATCCGATGAAGGTATGGGATCACAGATCCTCCAGAGAGGTGTGTTTACATATTTTCTGGAGAGAGGGAGAGGGAGAGAGAGGGATAGAGAGAGAGCCCCCCCCCCCCACCCTCCCTTTGGGAAGTCCTCCCCTCCTATTTATAAAGGGGTATCCATAGAAAATCCTAAAAAAAAGTATAATTTAGAGGGAACATTCGGTAGAATATTCCTTTTGAGTATTCTAAAGCAAACTAGTTATTTTATCACTGCCCGACCTCGACCTTATTGGTGAGTGTCCGACCTCGACCTATCCGTCCTCGGTCTGTCCGACCTCGGCCTTAATTATGACTGCCCGAACTCGGCCAATTGGTGATTGTCCGACCATGGCCTGTCCGACCTCGGCCAATTGATGACTGTCCGGCCTCGGCCAATTGGTGACTGTCCAACCACGGCCTGTCCGACCTCGGCCTTAGGTCTCCGCGTGCCAAATTTCTCTGATCTAATTTTGACCTATATAGTTAGTCCCTCCGCTTATCGAGGTCGTCTCTTGGTTGAGCTCGGTGAGTGGACTTCATTAACAATAGTTCGAGAAACTCGGATGGGGAGGTCGACTAGTATGGATTGCGGCTGAGGGTGCCGATGCTGAGGGAGAATTTCTTGGAGATGGTGGTGAAGAGGGTGGCGATGGTGACACCGAGTGAAAAGATAGCTGTCTTTTTTGACTATTGATCCAGGTCGTATGTAATCTGCGACTATTTGCGCAGTGACTTTGTATAAAGAAGAATTTTTCATTGTTATTCGTCTTGTACTTTTCTATGTTTTTTCTTTTCGTGACTTTGGTGTGAGGTAGATTCCCGCATGGCAAGTCCCGGTCTTTTTTTCCCTTTATATTTTCTGACGGCACTTGGCCTTAGGAACATTTCGAATTCTCTTTGGCGAAGGCCCATGTCCTTAGAGGGTATTATTTCGATCTTGTCGAAATATTGACCCGTCATCGTTCGATCGAGGTCGAACACTTCTTTTTAGCGAAGGCCTTTGTCCTTAAAGGGTGTTATTTCGAACGTATTGAAATATTAACTCGTCGTTGTTCGATCAAGGTCGAAATCTTCTTCTTTGGCAAAGGCTTGTGGCCTTAAAGAGTGTTATTTCGAACTTATCGAAATGTTAACCCGTCGTCGTTCGATCGAGGTCGAACTCTTCTTCTTGGCGGAGGCCCTTGGCCTTAAAGGGTGTTATTTCGAACTTATTGAAATGTTAACCCGTCGTCGTTCGATCAAGGTCGAACTCTTCTTCTTTGGCGAAGGCCTTTGGCCTTAAAGGGTGTTATTTAGAACTTAACAAAATGTTAACCTGTCGTCGTTCGATCGAGGTCGAACTCTTCTTTTTGGCGGAGGCCCTTGGCCTTAAAGGGTGTTATTTTGAACTTGTCGAAATATTAACCCGTCGTCGTTCGATCAAGGTCGAACTCTTCTTCTTTGGGCGAAGACCCTTGGCCTTACAGGGTGTTATTTTGAACTTGTCGAAATGTTAACCCATCATCGTTCGATCAAAGTCGAACTCTTCTTCTTGGCGAAGTCCCTTGGCCTTAAAGGGTGTTATTTCGAACTTATCGAAATGCTAACCTGTCGTCGTTAGATCAAGGTCGAACTCTTCTTTTTGGCGAAGTCCCTTGGCCTTATAGGGTGTTATTTCGAACTTATCGAAATATTAACCCGTCGTCATTTGATCGAGGTCGAACTCTTTTTTTGGCGGAGGCCCTTGGCCTTAAAGGGTGTTATTTCGAACTTGTCGAAATATTAACCCGTCGTCGTTCGATCAAGGTCGAACTCTTCTTCTTGGCGGAGGCCCTTGGCCTTAAAGGGTGTTATTTCGAACTTGTCGAAATTAACCCGTCGTTGTTCGATAAAAGTCGAACTCTTCTTCTTTGGCGAAGGCCCTTGGCCTTAAAGGGTGTTATTTCGAACTTATCAAAATGTTAACTCGTCGTCGTTTGATCGAGGTTGAACTCTTCTTCTTGGCGAAGGCCCTTGGCCTAAAGGATGTTATTTCGAACTTGTCGAAATATTAACCCGTCATCGTTCGATCGAGGTCGAACTCTTCTTCTTGGCGGAGGACTTTGGCCTTAAAGGGTGTTATTTCGAACTTATCGAAATGTTAACCCATCTTCGTTCGATCAAGGTCAAACTCTTATTTTTGGCGAAGGCCCTTGGCCTTAAAGGGTGTTATTTCGAACTTATCGAAATGTTAACCCGTCGTCGTTCGATCGAGGTCGAACTCTTCTTCTTGGCGGAGGCCCTTGGCCTTAAAGGTTGTTATTTTGAACTTGTCAAAATGTTAACTCGTCGTCGTTCGATCGAGGTCGAACTTTTCTTCTTGGCGGAGGCCCTTGGCCTTAAAGGGTGTTATTTCGAACTTGTCGAAATATTAACCCGTCGTCGTTCGATAAAGGTCGAACTCTTCTTCTTTGGCAAAGACCCTTGGCCTTAAAGGGTGTTATTTCGAACTTAGAAAAATGTTAACTCGTCGTCGTTCGAAATATTAACATTTCGAACTTATCGAAATGTTAACCCGTCGTCGTTCGATCGAGGTCGAACTCTTCTTCTTGGCGGAGGCCCTTGGCCTTAAAGGTTGTTATTTTGAACTTGTCGAAATGTTAACCCGTCGTCGTTCGATCGAGGTCGAACTTTTCTTCTTGGCGGAGGCCCTTGGCCTTAAAGGGTGTTATTTCGAACTTGTCGAAATATTAACCCGTCGTCGTTCGATAAAGGTCGAACTCTTCTTCTTTGGCGAAGACCCTTGGCCTTAAAGGGTGTTATTTCGAACTTAGAAAAATGTTAACTCGTCGTCGTTCGATCGAGGTCGAACTCTTCTTTTTGGCGGAGACCCTTGGCCTTAAAGGGTGTTATTTCGAACTTATCGAAATGTAAACCCGTCGTCGTTCAATCGAGGTCGAACTCTTCTTCTTGGCGGAGGCCCTTGGCTGTAGGGGTGTTCCCTGGGGGAGTCCCAATTTTGCTTAGCTTCTGCATTTCTTGGGTGATTCCTAGTTTGCTTAATTTTGCTTGCATTGGAGAATACAATGCGTTTCTCGGGTGGCTGCCCCTACTTTTATTCCACGTGGAGAAATAGTTAGTTAAAACAAAATAAAAACATTCGTTACCTCAGTTTGATCACATTCCCTTCTCCGGTTATGCTTTCAGTGGCCACTACCAATTTGGCAAGGCTGTCTGTTTCGATGTTTTGTGCTCGGGGTATCTGGTCGAGTTGACACTCGTCAAACTCGGGCAGTAACTTATCAATTCTTGCCTGATATTTTCGTAGCCTTTGTTCTTTTATTTGGAAAGTCCATGTGACTTGGTTGACGACAAGTTGTGAGTCCTATCGGAGGATGATTCGCCGTGCTCCATACTTGAGAGCTAGTTTCAGTCCTTGTAAATGTCAAAGCAAAAAGTGAAGTTGGCATGGCAAAGCACACGAAGGCCTGAAAGGACGCCACTGTGCAGAACCACACCTCTCAACCGTGGTAATTTAGCTGCCAAGTGTAATGCTGGGCCACTGTAAAGAAGGAATAAACTAAAATTTGCAAGGAAGACATCAATTGTTATGGATAGTAGTGGAGTGCACTTAATAGAAAAAGGTGAAAAGTGGAGAGCATTAATTAAATGATAGAAATGTGTGTTGTTGTTAAGCTTTGTTTCATTGGCGTTTGCCAGGTTGTCCTTTTACATCATCAAAAATGGCTGAGGACTAGGAAAACAATAGTACTCGTACTGTAAAATTTGGGGTGTCATTCACAAATAAGCACTCATATATAGAAGGAAACCATCTTTTCATCTTTGCAAAGCGAATTCAAGATTTGGAATTAGTAAGATATATAACCTCTGCTTCTCTTTATAAAAATCATGTCGTCTCCTTGATAATGCAAGAAGTCGTATAAAAGTGTCTTTGTTTTCTCATTCTTACATCCCGGAAATTAACAATGTCTTAAATATGATGGCAACAAATAGAAGTATGATGTGACAGAACCAGGTTCCTCACTTCTTTTATACAAAAAATACAAAATCTAGCATATTTTTAGCCTAATCGAATGCACTCCCAACCAAAAAAAAAATCACAATCTTTAAATGTGTAGGAGTATCAGCATTTCATAATACTTGTGTGCTAACTGCCCAAGAAATTCAGGCAACAAACCCTTGGCTAACGTAATATTTAATATATATAATACTCTTTAGCATCTCATTTGCAAAAGCACCAAATACAAAAACTATTTGGTGTATCAAATTCGTTTGGCTTCCCTGAAGACGCTTCATAGTTGGAATTGAATTTTAGATCTAAAGGAAACTAAAATTTTAACTAGAAAATCCCCACAGACAACGCCAAATTGGTTGACTCAAAAGATATTGAAACCTTTTTGAACAAATCAATCAAAGAAAATGAAAGGGTAAATCCTAGTTAAAGATAATTAACTCTAGATCCGAGATGAATAATATGAATAGAAAAACATAGCCGAGTATAAATATTGGCCGTAATTATGGCCAGATTTAATAGCATAAAAAAAGATGCATTAAGTAACATTAAGTGGCAATAAAATATAAATAAAGGAAAAGATTCACCCAATCTTTAGTGAGACGGATCTCCTTTCATTTAATAAAGACAAATGATAGACAAATATGAGAACTGTAGGACCCTTTTTGGATCCGATGAAGGTATGGGATTACAGATCCTCCGGAGAGGTGTGTTTACATATTTTCTAGAGAGAGGGAGAGGGAGAGGGAGAGAGAGGGTCAGAGAGAGAACCCCCCCCCCCTCTCCCCTTTGGGAAGTCCTCCCCTCCTATTTATAAGGGGGTATCCATAGAAAATCCTAAAAAAAGGTACAATTTAGATGGAATATTCGGTAGAATATTCCTTTTGAGTATTCCAAAGCAAACTAGCTATTTTATCACTGCCCGACCTCGGTCTTATTGGTGAGTGTCCGATCTCGACCTGTCCGTCCTCGGCATGTCCGACCTCGGCCTAATTATGACTGTCCGACCTCGACCAATTGATGATTGTCCGACCTCGACCAATTGGTGACTGTCCGACCACGACCTGTCCGACCTCGGCCTTATGTCTCCGCGGGCCGAATTTCTCTGATCTAATTTTGACTCATACATTATTGGCAGTGATCAATTCTCAATATAGCAACAAGGAAGACGTATGCTTTTTCAGACCCAACGTTTTCTCGTGGACTGTTTATCTCTAAAATTATCATGTGTTTGTCTTACGTCATTGACAGCCGATTTCAATTTTTCGACCACTTAAATTAATACTAATGGCTAGTCGCAAATATGTTCGAACCGTGAAAGTAGCCAGTCATGAATATTCATGTTAGAGTAGATTATCTATATCACACCCCTTAAGGTGTAGCTCTTTCTCGGACCGTGCGTGAACCCGAGATACCTGGATTACCTTATAAGCTGAATTGCCCTTTCTTTTTTTAATAAATAAGACACGTCAAATATAATACACTAAGCAAGAACAAACTTGAAATCTAATCTCAGTTCACTTAAAGGTTCTAAGAGCTCAACCGCCCTGATTCTTCCGACAAACTTATCAAACAAAAATCCAAAATCTGATTTCTCAATCCGACTTTTCCTGCAACTCTACTCTCCCTGACTAATGAAGCCAATTACTTGCACCTACAGTTCTATTGATTTTAGTCATGCAAAAATGATCATTTTCTTTTCACTAAATTCAATTTGAAGAAAAAAGAAGCTCCTACGATAAATTTTGCTTTTACCACCTGACGTCTAGTGGTGACAAAATGATTAAAAAAACAGTTATTTATCCATATAATTCATTAAAAAATATGTCGGAAAATAAACTTATTAAAAACAAGTCAAATATGAATAAAAATCATATTATTCAATTAGAAAATGAATAACTAAAGATTTAACTTTTACATTTGTAACCCTCAAATTACGGTTTTCCTCAAGTTTGGGATAGTAAAAATTCTTGCAGAAGTGATCACATTCAAGAATCTATGAATAATATAGATATCCATATTATCCGCTAGTTAACCCAATTTTTATCCATATCAAATATGAATCAGGCCAAATCATTTATCCATTTTTAGCATTACCTATTTTGACCCACACATATCTGACCCGCCTATTTGCCACTCCTACTTATGCCAACAACCCAAATACATTGGAGTTCGAATTTTTTTACATGTGAACTTCCAGCACAATGAATATGCTGAAATTACAGCATAATACGATGAAAGTTTATACTCAAGTGCATCAATCTCCAGTGTATTATGCTGGAACTTTTCATGTTTCAGCAAAATAGTGATTATTTTTCAACGACTTTGTAGCTATCTCAATTATCAGTCCGAAAATTAGTTAGCCCGTGTTATTTTCACGCTTATCAATACCACTACCAACTACTAGAAAACAAATTGCTTTTCCCTCCTTAACAGTAAGATGCAAAGTATCAAAAACACGTTGAACAACTAAATCTAAGAACAATTGGAAATATAACTAGAAAGAACAAGATAGTTCACAGACAAAACTAAGGACAAATACCAGAAAAGTATCATGCACGCAAATATTGATAGAAACACCTTAAGCTTAAGGGTCGAGACTTTGTTGATGAATGAAGCTCAACAACGCTTTTTGGTTAAAAGATTAATAAGATAGAGTAACTGAACACCAGAAAGGTATATAAGATTGAACACAAATATTGTAATGCATTTTCGACCACCTGCAACTCTGAGTTATCAGTGTGTTATCATATCAAGAGCACCACATAACAAGCTTATAGCTAAGATGGGAATGAAGATGAAACAACAACCACTTGAATTATAACTTGAAGTTGATTTAGCAATATCTTTAAGAAGATAAATTCATAAAACTCCCAAAATAAATTGTACCATAACTTCTTCAAATGAGAAAAGCAAAGAGCCAGACTAAACCCAAAACGCAAGGGCTCAAGCACTTGTATAGAAATATCTGCCTTGACAACATTTGACTGACAGGTAAAAACACAAGAAGGACCTCCCAGTATAACTGACAAGGCTTCGTCAGTGCATCCATCAATCTCAAGAGTCACCTCAGCCTTGACAAATATGAAGGAGCCACCACAAAGAGCAAATATGCTCGAATAAAACACATCTCCCAGTATAACTGACAAGGCGTCGTTAGTGCATCCATCAATCCCAAGAATCACCTCAGCCTTGACAAGTATCAAGGAGCCACCACAAAGAGCAAATATGCTCAAATAAAACTTTCTTTGCTGCACCCCTGAAGACAAGATGACAAAACAAACAAGGAAAATGAGAACCCCATGTAAAACAACCGAGAACACATCATAGACTGCAGCATGTACCTGCAGCCCCACTGACCATAAATTAGAAGAGGTTTTATGTAACCTCGTCATAGATGCTGCAGTCTCTACACTGTAAGATGATCAAATCACCTAAAACTGAAAATACAGAGAAAAAGAAGCTTTTCCCCCTACCCTTCTAACAGCCAAGACAGGTCACATCGATTACATGACCAAAAGACCAATGTAAAACCAGTCACAATTTATATCCTACAGTGGCCTCTCAATATTGAATAAATACGCTATTTTCCACCAAGAGTATCCAATTTCTCATTTGCTTTCCACAAACGCATTTATGTAGACAAACAGATCGAACATGAAAGCTTGTACCACCGACGAGAATTGTCATCAGAAATAATGAGATCTACCTCTTTCCATGTTTTGAGCAGCGAGTCTACTATTCTCCTTTGGTTGCTTGTAAGAGCTAACACTGAAGTTGGTCGCAGCATTATAACCCTGACTTACGTTATTCTGATAATAATTATAAACCTGCAATTAACGAAATCAATTAGTAAGATATGGGAAACGAAAGCGAAAAGATAACTTCAGTTCAACACAAGAAGAACAAGGTATCACCATGTCAGAATAATTCACTTGTTGAGTGTAACTTTCAGGGAGCATCGGGAGCTGATTTTCGCAGAAGTCTTGATTTATGCCCAAGGAATTGTTTCCAAAACAGAACTCCTGCACATCAATGTTAGATTTATATGGCGCACAGAGGTTGCTCAGCGCTAATCGTCCAGTTTCGATGGTTCCTGCAGAGTGATCCAAAGGGATTTCAAGATCATTGAGCTCCATATAGGCAGCATCTTCTGGCAGAATCATGGGGTTAAGACTATAATTGGCTCGCCAGTTTGCAGAGAGATCAGATCTCGATTGACCCAGCCCTTCCCAGCTCTCAATGTTACCAAGGCCGTCGAAAATATCATTCCCATCAGCAAAAGGATCAGGTAGAGCATTCATATCTGGGTTAAAATTCTCTAGATTCTGTTAGAAAAAAGAAAGGAATAATGGTCAACACACATTACATAAAAACAAGTTCCAAAAATACAATAAATGTTGTAGAAGTAGCTATGCTATAACAGCACTAAAGCATACCCACCTGATTATTCTCATTGCCAGCAGATAGCAAAGTAGTATCTTCTGTGAAATGGGCTAATAGACCAATGATCTCATCATCTTGCTCATCCAGAGGCATCTTATTAGTACAAAGCCGGGTATTAGATGGACCTGGACCACTGTTAATCATGCTGGTATCAATTAAACTCTGTTTTTCAGGTAGCACAGGCAGAGCAGAAAAAATATTGGATGGGCTCGATTCACCAGTCACCCCCACATCACCTAGCTTATCGGAAGGCATCCAATTGATAGGAGATACATTGGATGGACGTGGTTCACCTGGCACCTCAATATTTGGCTCATCCAAAGGCATTCTCTGAATAGAAGATAGACTCAGACTCCGTTGACTTGAAGGCCAGCCAGATGTGCTTCCTGGGTTAATCATGCTGGTCTCAATTGAGTAGTTCTTATTGTCAGGCCTTTGAGGTGGAGCACATAAAACATCTGATGTACAAGGTTCAGCAGGAATTTCATCGTCTTCCCAATCTGCCTCCTTAAAAGGTGCTCCATACTGTGCACCATTTTTTGGACCTGGCCCACTCTTCTGGAATACTTTACATAGCACATATGAATCCTACAAAACAAGGCTTTGATGAATAATAAGTTCTAAAATTTACACACACAAAAAAAAAAGGAAAGATGAGACTGCTGTACCTAGACCCACAGTAATATAGAGAACACAATAAATCCAGACACCAATATCTAACTCGAGTCTTAAACCGTTGGATCCCTACAAAGAGCCCAGCAGAGCTAAGATTGGCTGATAATTTGTTTTTATAAAGATTATGATAGGCTAAATTATATTATAGAATGAGGAACTTGAATTTTCAAAGTCTTTTTTAACATAGGCTGAAGAAATTGAAGATAGAAGATGGAAAGAAAATGCTTGACGTCGCGCAATCTTCAAACAAGAGAGCAGTATGCAATATGTTTCCACCTGAGTTGCATAACTTTCCCAAATTTCCTATCTACCATACAAGCATAGGAACCATGTGCCATGACAAAACTTGAAAAACAGATTTGACCTGTAAAAGAAATTAAAGGCCTCAAAAATATGAGAAAAGAAAGACTTGGTGTGCAAGATCACAGTTAAGGAAAACCAAGGACCTAGACCTACCAATTCATTACTTTTTCTGATCCAAATCTATACAAGCATAGTGCCATCGACATTGTTCTCCATGATCACAAGTGAAGGATCAATGAGAAACAGATGCAATCTTTAAGAAATTAAAGCTTCCAAAAGAATAGGAGAGTCTATCTTGGTATGCTTTCATTTAAGGAAAACCAAGGATCTATAACCTGTCAACCACCTCCAGGAAATTTCAAATTAAGAAAAATAATTGCTAGAAGATAATAATACAGATCAACAAGATAGTAGGGGACTAGGTGCTAAGGAATATATCGTCTAAATAGTATCCCAGAAACATTAATTCCGAGAATGAGAGAACATGATCCGTTTAGCACGATGTTTTAATCAGGGTTCTCACAAACAGGCACTAGATTAAATTACAGTAAAGTAAGTGCAAGCAGAAAAGGGGGAGAGAATACTGCAAGGGGCACCCATTGGCTACTGATACAAGCAAAAGAAGAAAGAGCATCAATAAAAATTAGGTACTATTTTAGCAAAGATAGATAGAAGTACCTGAGCAAATCCTGCATCAGCCAATCCTTTATCTTCAAACTTGTATTCGTGAATAACCCAATCAGTTCTCTGCCCTCGTGGGGGATGGCCTTGGTGGAACACAAGAGTTTTAACTGATCCAACAATCTTTTCGTCATAAGTAATGGATCTATCTTTCCCAGTAGTTTTCCAGTAGCCAGTTTCAGTAGCACGATTCATTCTGGCTCCACTTGCATACTTTCTCTCCCTTGGGCAAAAGAAATACCATTCCAGATCTTTACTCTTATAGCAACATTTGTCTGCAAGAAGATATTAAAACATTATGCAAAGTTGAACAAAGACAAATAAAATCATTAACCAGACTTGAAATAAACATACTACTTCAGTCCCCCAAAAAGGTACTGTCCAAATGCTAGAGATTTTGACTGAAAGAAGTAACAACTTGGGAAGTTAAATAATGAAACAGAAAGGAAAAGATAGGCTTTTATCACTACGGCTTCCAAATGCCGCTTTTAGAGATTCAAAGCAGCTAAAACTATCCCATAAGTAGAAATTTCATTAACCAAACTGATGCTTGTTCTTTCTCAAAGCACTATTTTTTCTCTGAAGAACAGCATATAGACAACATAGCACATTACGTATATGATTTTCAAGTGTAGAACATTTACAACCTTCATTATGTATGGGATTCCTCTAGATTCTTTTCAAGTAAAAGTTGTTGCTTTTCCATATAAAAAGAAATGAAGAAAGGACACCCTTTTGGTGGAAGTACACAGTATGCAACTACAGAATAAAGGCTCCATAGAGAAACTTGGAAGCAGAATGTGCGCCAGAGGTAAGGGGTTCGTATATTCTTAGGTAAACCAAGTTTAGAAGAATGCAATATTTTAACAAATTCTTCAATAAAAACAATAAACAGATACCTGGAAGGTCCCACGGGGAGAACTTGTAGATGTTGAGTTCCGTTATGGCTTCAAAATGAAGTTGTTTCCCCATGATCTTCCGCTTGAGATAGTACATAATCAGCTCAACATCAGTTGGGTGAAAGCGAAACCCAGGCGGAAGCCTCGCCATTAAAATAACCAGGAAAAAAAAAGGGCCAAACTAAATGAAATGAACCAGCCCCAAAAGGGCTTCGCGGAGTAAAAACTAGAGTAAAATTAATGGTGGCAATAAACTTAAAAGAGCTATGTGCAAATACACCAGAGCCTCCAACCCCCCACCACAAAAATCCTCAACTGTTGTCAAGTCCAATGCCGAAACAAGATCTTTCCTGCACACCACAGCCTTCCGCGGTTCATGAAAAGGAATGCACCCCTTACAAAAAACTGATGTTTCTTGCTGGAACCAACAGACATCTGGTGCACAATTCAAAAACCTGTTATTCACAAAATCATCAGCCTCCCAAATCAAACCAAATAATACCAATTTAACAGAAGCTCCACCAGTTGATCACCACCGAGGGAAAGGAAAATATCTCAATAACCAGCACAAACAAAATAGTTTTCAAAAACAATAGAACACCAGATTGACAAACACGAAGATGACAATAAAACAACTGAGCAAACACTGATCTTCACAAAAGTATATGGTCAAGCTGTCATAGTCTAGTGTTAAAGTTCCATTTTTTTCCTCAACAAGTTCGAAATCTGAACCCATAACTTCCAGTATATTAGATGGAGGTGGTATAATTACAAATCTGAACCCATAACGTTTAAATCCTGGATCCGCCTCTGGAGACCATTAAATACTAAAGTGAGATTGCAGCATGAAATGTTTGTGAACTGAATCCACTTCACAATTTAAGCCCTAATGGTCAAACTTAAACGCTGACCCGTACAGATGAGCACAACTAAAATTTCACTAGCCTAAAAGACAGAAATAGACAATACTAGAAAGGAAAACAATCGGCACCACGACAGATAAAAAAATAATCGGCACAACAAGAGATCAGAAAATAACAGGAAAATAAGAGGAGTCATCAAACCCTAGATTGAAAAACCCTAAACCTCGACCTAAAAAAAACACAATAAAGTCAGAAAAATAAATCAGCAACAATGTATATAACAACAAATAAAAGAACACAGAAGAAAGAAGAAACTAATCGAAGTATATCAAACCCTTAAATCACCACATATAAATTTCGAAAAAAAACACACAATAAATTGACAAAATTATATAAATAAAAGAGAACAGAATAATAAAATAAAAAACGATCGAAAAGTGAACTTACCCAGAAAGGGAACGAACCGGAGAAGGCAAAGGGAGCGAAGGGGAAGAGAATGGGAAGGGCGGAGAGGAGTGAAGTAAAAGGGGGCGAAAGTGAATCGAAATTGGAGTGTGAGTAGGGGTTTATATAGGAAGAGGGTTTTAAGAGAGCCTTCTTCGGTAATCTACAGCTTTTTATTGGCTTGCTTTCAATACTAGTTGGACATTTTGGGTAAATTCTTAAAACTTAACCAAGAATCCTACACACACGTACACACGTACCAGAATATTGTTTTTTGGTCATTGTGGTATTCCATAAATATATTTAACCTTTAACTGACTATTTACTGGAGTTACTAAATATGTAATTAATCAGAGGAAAAGACTTAGAAAATCCCTTAACTATGCCTGTAGGATTATTTTTATTCTTTATCTATACTATTAAATATAAAATATTCCTTATCTTTGTAAAAGTGTACAATTTTAATCTACCCCGTAACAGAGTTTGCAAAACTAACGGATATGAGCGTCTGCTTGGGTTAATAATAACAGAGTTTTACCCCATCAAAACCCAGTTAAAAATAACGAACTCTCTCTCTTTCTCTTCAACCGTCGACCCCTTTTCTTCAAAATTTCCTATCATACTCAACCTCCTTTCTCCCAAAATCCCTACAAATCCCACCTCTATAATGTTGAAGATAGGATCCCTATTCAGTGAGTCGTGAAAGGAAATCAAATTTCGATTAAAGAGAAATTGTTTGGATCCCTAATCGAAGAAGTAAAATGCAGAGTGGAAGTTCATTAACGTTGCCATCAGTATTGATCCAGAGTGGAAGTTCGTAAGTTGTTGACCCCCAAATGTTGATAGAATAAACGATCAACTGTCCGTAAAACCTTGTATTTTATCCATTTCAGATTAAACCAGAGCAAAAGGAGGATTGAGAAGTGGGCTCTAAAGGAGAGCCTTTTATGATGAGGAGCATCCCTATCTCCCAAAAGTGTACTAAATCGCCATTTCAAACTGATTTGCAAGTGATTTCGAAAGTTATATTGTTAATCAAACTAACAATTGATTCATTACATTCCTTGCAGCACTTTCTGTATAGGCAGAAAGAACAATGTAGTGATGGTGTGGGCTATAGTTGGATAGATGGACTCAAATGTGTTTCAATGACTTATCAACAACTTTTTATTGCTCTTATTTATCTTTCAATGCTTGTTTGTTTTAAAGCTGTCTAGGAAACAAATTTTTTTCTTTAATAGGTGACGGATAGGATGATGCTAAATGCTTCACATATATTCCCTCATAACACCCCGATTACAAAAGAAGCATACTACTATAGGATGATTTTCGAGCGCTTCTTCCCACAGGTACTTTGTTCAGATAATATTTTGTATTGTGGGGTTTCATGATAAATGGGCTAATTTACGTTTGTTGTCGACCTTGCAACCTTCCGATAAAGTGAGTAAGCTCACATAGTCAGAGTTTTTTATTCAAATAATAATGCATTGAAAATAATAATGCTAAATTAGAGATTTACTTTTAACCATGTTCCTCTGCCATTTTTGGTTCTGCAAAATTCAGCTGGGCTAACCGTTCCTGGAGGAGCGAGTGTGGCGTGTGCTAAAGCAGTTGAGTGGGATGCTTCTTGGTCAAAGAACCTTGATCCTTCACACAGGGCTGCTATTGGCGTACATAACTCGGCTTATGAGAATCATGTACCTGCTATGGCTAATGAAATTTGGCCACAAGAATCATTGCATGTGTGCCGTCTTTGGTAGAAGTTGGTGCTACTCCTGAGCTCACAATAAGGAGTTAGCAGCAGTCTGTTATCCATGACTTCTTGCTCATAAGTAATATTATAACTATTACAATTATTATAAGTTTTAGTCTAATGTCATTGTTAAGGGAAGATGCAACATGTCTTTTAGTCTAATTTCTGTCTTTTAGTCTACTATATCCCTAACAATTAATATGTGGGTTCGCGCAATTTAAACTGAACCAGATAGCAACTAATTATAGAATACGTTTATAACAAATTTCATTAATTAAGAAGTACTTGCAAATTCATAGCTGTAATAAATGGTAACCACTCTATTATATAAAAAGCCATAAGTAACCAAGATCGATATATAAGATGCATTGTGTCTTTAGTTGTCACGACCCAATTCCATTATAGGTCATGATGGCGCCCGACACCATTGTCAGACAAGCCAACGCAAAAATATTAATAAGTTCTAGTTTTACTTTACTAAAACAGTTACAACAATTTCTTAATTTTGATTTAAAACAAGTGATAATTAGTAACGTACAAAAATAATTATACAATCCCAAAAGAATAGTCTACCAATGTGTGTGCCAAAACGTGGTGTCACAAGTATGTTGGCATCTAGTAGAATATACAAAAGAATAAATCTATCCTACTGTCTGGAATAGAATAGACAGCCAAAAGTAAAGAGAGACTCCATCATGCTGCTGAACGGCATAGGAAGGGAGCAACTCACCGTGGAATCTCGGACTACGATCAAGAATGCGCACCAGACTGGTAGCCAGATGTACCTTCCTCAGATCATGTACAATTAAATACATAAGCGTAGTATGAGTACATAAACAATGTGTCCCCAGTAAGTATCACATCTAATCTCGAAGAAGTAGAGACGAGAGGTCGACTTGATACTTAGTAGGGTCAAATAATATAATAAAGTGTTATGCTAAGCATGGTCCGAATTCACTTCCGATCGCGCTCCCAACACCAGAATCACCATACGGAACTACTCCTAGACTCAGAATCCTAAACGGATATCGATAACACTGAAATGCACTTCAACCCAAACTTATAAAATTTCTTCCAAAATGCTAACTTCCACAATAAGCGCCAAAACGCTTCCGGGTCATCCAAAACCCGATTCGGGCATACGCCCAAGACCGAAATCATCATACGAATCTACTGGAACTTTAGATCGCGATTCCGAGGTCGTTTACTCTGAAATCCAATCTTAGTC
Organism: Nicotiana sylvestris; assembly: GCF_000393655.2. NCBI lineage: Eukaryota > Viridiplantae > Streptophyta > Magnoliopsida > Solanales > Solanaceae > Nicotiana > Nicotiana sylvestris. The sequence goes on along the minus strand of NC_091061.1, from coordinate 153,645,971 downwards.
AATTCTTTCAACTTAAAGATTTTGAAATGAGAATTCACTTTCCAAATCAACTCCGAATTCCCCGGAATTCAATTCTGACCATGCGTACAAGTCATAACACTCGAAGTGAAGCTGCTCATGGACCCAAACTGCCGAAGGACGCGCTACAGCTTAAAACGACCGATCGGGTCGTTACATAAACAACAGCAAATGTGACTAGAACAATGTCCACGACACAGTATCTAAGAATTCCAACAGCAAAATGTCTTCAATAGTAGTGAGAACTACCATGTTCTACTTCTCCTTTTCTAACCTACAAAATACAGAAATATAGTTTAATGTATAACATGTAAATGGAACTTAATTGAGTAGTTTTAATAGTTTCATATTCTATTCAACTTCCCAAAAGAAAAATAGCAGCAAGTGTGAGTTAAACGTCATCCAAAAATAGCAGCAAAAGTAATTCAGAGAGCATCCAACTTTTACCTCACTTAATTCACCTCTTCTAACCTACAAAATAGAGAAATTATAGTTTAACTTTTAACTTGTAAATAGAAAGGCGACTTAAAAATTACATCAGATTCAAATATTATACCGCCAATTTTTCAAGATATGATGATGTAGTTGATTGCCAAAAGACTGGTTCATTTAGGTCAGTTTCTGTCTCCACATAGCTAAACTTGCAAGTTCTTTTATTGTGATCAGGCTTATGACAAATGCTACATTCAATAGTTGTTTGCTTCCTTTTCATCCTTGTTCTGCTCGCTCTAGCTTCACCAAATTCTTTTTTCCTCGATTTTTGCTTTCTTCCTCTCTTTTGTTTCACATTCTTTGGAGGCAAAGGAGGAATTTTACAAGATTTAGGCCACAATTGTGATCTATTAATTGAAAGAATAGCATATTCATAAATTTTCCTATATGTTTCCACCATGTAGCGGTCATCGACATAGTTAATTACCTCATCATTTTTAGCCCAAATTGCCGAAATGGCATGCTTGCAAGGATATCTGGTTATCTTCCACTTCCTACAACTACATGTTTTGTTATGTAGGTCCACTGCCCAATTATCATCCATGCTCTTTCCAAGGATTTTATAATTCCACTTATTTGATTTTTGAGGAATAAACGCAGCTGCTGCCGCCTCATTTTTGTGTAAAATATCCTTGATTCTACGCCAAACATCACCCAAATTCCATTTTTCTCCTTTATCCCTGTTAGCTTGTATCCGAGCCATCAATATGTATCTTAATTTCTCTAACAATGTTATAATGGGCTTGTCTTGGGCCTCAAGTATCATGCTATTAAAGGATTCACACATGTTATTCAACAAGATATCACACTTAGAAGTTAACCAAGAAACAACATCTGCATCTAAATTTTAAAGGTTAGGCATGTGATCATGAAAGAACTTCTCCGTCGTAGACTTTGCAGCAGCCCAAAGTGCATTCCTTAAGGAGAAACCACTAAAGCCAACCTCCTAAAATTGCCATAGAGGTGTCTCATGCAGAATCTATGACTGACGAATGACAACCCATCGTTAAATGCTTCAAGAAGACCTTCAATAAAAAAATCATATTTTTTAGTAAGAGTTTCAAACTAAAATATTAAAGCAAGAAAAACTTGAATATAAAAGCAATTCAAATCCAATAAACTGAATATAAATGCTTCAAGAAGACCTTTTTGCTTATCTGACATGAAGGTCCAACCACCATGATCATCAATATCCAAATCCATAGACAAGTAGTTCAAAAACCATGACCATGTATCCCGTGTTTCCTATTCAACAACTGCATATGCGATTGGGAATATGTTATTATTAGCATCAAGTCCAACTGCTGTTAACAATTGAGTTCCATACATCGGGCCCTTTAACCAACAACCATCTACACCAACTATCTTTCTACAACCGGCCTTGAAGCCTTCCTTACAAGCAGCAAAGCATATATAAATTCTTTAAAATATACATGGCTTGTTAGATATTTCATTTCTGTTAATTTCACATGAATCGAACTACCTGGATTTGTCCTTTCAAGCTCATTGATGTAGTCCCACAACATAGCAAATTGATCTTTAATATCACCATCAAGCAATGCGATGGCCTTTCTTTTAGCCCTTCTAGCTTGAGGTAAACTAATATGAGCTTTAAGTTGCCGACTAATTGTATCTCTGAATTTAGAAACTTTCAGATCCCTGTTTGAACTGATAGTATCCAGATATCTCCTTGCAATAAAAGAAGATGTGATCGTCTTATTATGATGATACCAATTTTTACAACTATGCTCAGGGTTGTAAGTTTTTATTTGAAATCCCTTATCCCTGTGCATTCTTGATGCCATAATTTCCACTCACAAGTCAGATGTATGCACTTACCTCTTATTCTTATCTTGTCATTTTTGCACCACTTAATATACTTTTCAGCTTGTATTTCGTGAGTTTCCACAGCATATTTAAACTCTTTTTTTGTTTTCAAATGTATATTCAAGAGCAAGTACGAGATTCTTTTCATTAGTTTTAGGATTGTACTTAGGAAAATCAAAACTCTCATTGTCTGAATCACTATCCAAGCTTAAAGTCCGAAGAATTCACGCAATCAGAATCCCCTTCTTCATTTGACAACTTCTTTTGAACCTCGGCACTAATACACTTTCTACCACTTTCAACGCATTGTTTTCCAGTAACTCCCTTATCAAGCATTGGATTGAAATCGGATAGTTCATTTTCAGAATCATCAAACTCATCACTACTAGACGAGTTTGACGTTTCAACCAGTTTCTCAGTAATTCCAACATTTTGTTGCATATTTTCAATGTTGATTGTTTGACTTTCATTCTCAGATTCTATCTCTGCCATTTCAAAGTAATAGTCCAGGTGCTCAAAATATATCTCAACTATATTATCTTTGGGAATTGATTCGGCGATTCTGCTAGCTTCAACTTCAGTTGATACTAGTCTCAATATGTTACCAAAATTACCACATTTGTGCCAGAATATTACTGAATCATTGACGTAACCACAAATCTCGGCCATCTTCCTCAACTCTGTCATATTAAGATCTGTTGGTTTCACGTAGTCAAAGTAGTCGACCACACCTCTAACATAGTATTTAGTTGGCTGATGCTTCATCAACCCCCTATGATATACCTTAATGCTGAAACATGACGCCGTAATTACAGAGTCTGTCAAGAATAAAAACCATATTTTTAATAGGAGTTCAAACCAAAATAATTTGAAGCAAGTAGAACTAAATATAAAAGCAACTCAAAAAATAAACAAAGAAGTTCTAATTATACTTTTGTAAAGGCAAGCAAAAACAAAATTAAAAAGCAACTTATAATCTAACAAGATTTAGTTTTCCTATTAGAAATAAGATTAAAAAAAATATAAAGTACCAAATTCAGCCTACTTTGATACGAATTAACAAATAAAAACAAGAATCAGGGTAAAAACTTATAAAGCAAAGATTCTGAAAACTAGTGGGTAAAAATAGATTCTCACCATAAGATGGGCTTGCTTCTATTGCACCGTTCCTCTTGATATACATGGCTGGTGATGGAGAATAAAGATTGACAATGGAAAAATTTTGATTTTAGAAGAATGATTCTGACGTCAAAGCAAAGAGAAGAATGATGTTGGTGCCAAAGCAAAGAGAAGGAACTAGGAATTTTTCCTTCTCCCGCGTTGCTTTTAGTTTTTAGTTTAACAACGTTTATTTTAACTCTATTTAAGGTTTTTCCGTCAATTTTTTAAACTTTGTAAGGGCTAGACTATATTTGTCCTTTTTTTTTTTGCCAAAAAAAAAGGACTACCTAAGTCTTTTCCTCTAATTAATCATATGTGAATGATAATTTTCTACTTTTATATCATATTTTGAGGGGATTTTAGTTATAAAACATCTAAAAATCCTAACATAGTAATATTTTCTATATGATGGGATGAAAAACACATACTTTAATTAACTGAGAGTTAAATACATCTTAGCCAAATATCATGTCGACAATAGCAAAAGAAAATCAAGAACTGGGGGACTAAAAGTGAAATTATCCCTTAATTTTATCAAAGTACTACTTAATTTTTTTTAAAATTTCAGAAAATATTTTTCAAGATAGTAAGATAAAATGTTTACGGTGTTATGATGTGTGTTATATTTTCTTTGGAAAGAACAAGATTGAAAAGGTAATTAGGTATTTCATATCAAAGAATTAGTAGAATACAAACTAACCTAGAGTTTAGACGTGTTAATTAATAGAAGAGATTTTGCCTATTGGTGCACTCATGGCAACTCATGCGTTCTTGTAGCACGTTGGTCTCGAGTTTTATATGGAAATAATAAAATGTAGATTTGAACTTTTGACTATTATTATTTTTTCGGTACATTAGAAAATATTAAAGAAAGTAGTAAAATTCTTTATAAGAAAAACGATTTAGTTATCGTTATGTGCACATACAAACATATGCAAACACACATGCGATCATACACAATATTAAGTTGACATGGTCAAAGTCGTGTAAGCACTGACATGTTATTGTTACTTCACCCATCATCATCTCTCGTTACGTCACTAATCCACAATAATAATTAGTCTTTTGTTTCTCCAATCAATTGTATTAATTATAGTAGTATGTGTTAACACTTATCAACTGCAAGGTACATAAATTCTTTGCTTTCTATTATATTCGAATATCCATTGAGTTAGTATTTGCCATATTGGCTTTTTTTCTAAATTATGATTCTTTATATTATTTACTCATAAAATGATACAGTTAAATTTGTACGTACTTTATACAAGTGAATCGATTTGATCTTAAAATGATAAATGAATTAAACAAGAAAGTAAGACTTAGCCTTAAAATCGAAATAAAACAACAGAAATCTCAGTTTCGGGAGCGGAACTTCCGGAGGCAGTAAGAACAATATTAATAAGCAAGAGGATAAGATAGTATTAAGCTTTTGAGTAAAGTATAGCATTAGCTTGTCAGAAAATTCGTGTCCTGTACAATGGCTTTAGAGCTCACTATTTATAGTTGCACCTAGGGAACAAGGCCCTAAGATCAAGCCCATCTTAAATGACAATTACGAGGGCCATTGAAGAATGTATAACGGTAGGCAGTGAATGTCATATTCTCTATTTCAGACCGTGCATTTAATGCTATAAAATATTCTCCATTAAATGTTATCGGGTGACAAATGTTTAATTCGCCTTTAGGAATACCATTCTCTTCGAGATCGTTGCCTTTGGACCTGATTGTCTTCTGTCTTCGACTCCACATGTCGCTTTCTCATGCAAACATATTTTACCCTCTACAGATAGTCCCTCTGCTATCTGGTAGCATAACCTTATGTCACCGGGAAGTTAGTAAAGATACCTTTTTTGGCGGAAAATTCTCTGACCCCCTCTAGAAAGTTTCTGACGGTTGATTAGATACACGCCTCTCCGCATTTAATGCCCCGAACACGCGTCATCCCACGATTCACCAACAATTTTACCGGTTATCGAGGTAGTTATGGCCATAATTTTAGCCGCCTATTCCTTTACTTATATGCATCAAACTTCTCCATTTATACTTCATAACTTTCCAAACTCTCTTTACTCAACTTATACTTGTTTTCCACTTCCTCTGATCTACTTCTTCAGAGAAAAAACCCTTATCCTCCTCCGAAAATAGTGGCCTCTTCTTCTAAAAATTCTAGTGCTTTAAAAAACAAAGAAAGTGCTGCTGATGATGCTCCTCCCATGGTGAGCACCATCATTCCCAGAAAGCTTATTACAACTAAGGACTTCGAAGAGAAGTTCCCATCTGCTAACTCCCGCACTTGGGCTGTTGGCGTATATCCTTCTTCCCGCCCTTCTAGCATTCCTACTGTGAAGGAAGACTGTGGTTGTCAAGATTTGAACATCATTTCTCCTGACCTAGCGGAGCGGGTAATCTTCTCCAAGAAGAGTTTCACGTACGTTTACACGTACCCCTTCACTTTGGGCTCGTTTTCGTTGACCGAGGGGCTTGACTCCGTTATCTTGGAGTTTTGTTTCCGCTACCAAGTATGTATGGCATATGTGAGCTCTTTTGTGTGGCGGACAATAGCATGTTTTCAGCGGCTATGCCAGGGACGGGGGAAGCTAATGAACCTTTATTCCCCCAAGATTTTTCGTGGGGGAATGATAAACTTCAGCAAACATGGTCACCATGCTTTTCTCACCAGCATGGATGATGACAAAGATCGTGGGTAGATGGAGCGGTCTGTTGTAGTTGCCACCAGGGACATCATCCCGGCCACGACTCCATCCTTTCCTGAATCTTGGAATCGTACACGTAAGTTCGAAATCTACCCTTTTCTATGATTAAGAATTGTTCACATCGTTTCTGAATCTTCTTTTTTGTTATCCCAGCAACTCGGTGGACACCTATAAGTGTCGAACGCTTGGACTAGTAGGTCTGGAAGATTCTAGATATTACCACGCTCGAGAACCGCCGATGGAAAGAACTGGCCATAAAATACGGGTAGAAGGCCAAAAATCATGGTGAGCTGATTTTCGAACTAACCTTATTTTTTTCTTTCGTGAAATGATTTTTGGCTAACTTCTTTTTCTGCTGAATTTAGGTCTACTACGAGCCTCTGTTTTCGTCCCCGATGAGGATGTTTTAGCCGATCCCTCAGACGCGGCGATGTTGTTGCAAGAGGCCTTTGCTCGAACGGGTGTTGTCGAACCTATATCTGGTGCAACTGCTTCTTCTCGGAGTCTCAGGCCAAAGAACAAGCAACCAAAAGGCGACGCTCCTCTTCGGCCAGGGGCAAAAATAAGGAGGCGAAGAGTGCCTCGACCAAGACAGTCGTAGATATTGTGGTGATCGGTGATGATGGAGAAGCTAGTGATAATGAGGCTTCTCTACTTAGAAGACGACGACCTTGATCAACTCAACAGAATGATCAATCTATTGAGTTAGTTTTGCCAACCGACGATACTCCGGCGCTCTGGAGAGAATATGAAATGGTGGAAGATGCTAACTCTCACTTATGAGTCCTAGTCGCCACACCCGGTACTGTGAGACTAGGTACCGGGTCTTTTCCGTCATTGGTTGATGAGAAACCATCAACTAGCACTGCATTTTCCACAGCTGTTTCTCAACGTACAATGCCATCAACTTCATCTCTTTCTTCTCTGACCTTGCATTCGCCACCAGCAACTGCCTCACCGGTTGCGGTTGTCCAAGAGGAGAATGTCCCTCTTCCCCAGTCCTCAGTTCATGGGAATTTGGGGCATTATTATTTTGCCCCCTCCGAAGATCCACAGAGGAGGAGGAGTGTCATACTCTCAGTTTCTACCGAATGCCATCTGTTGTCCCGGCCGATGGAACTTGCTAATTATCTAAAGCCCCTGGCTTCAGAAAAGGATAGGAATAAAATGCAAACTCTCTTGGGAGAGTGTTTGTTAAACAATGCCATGCACAACGCATCGGCGGTATGATATTTGTTTTCTTTGTTGTTTTTTCTTTCTTTGTTATGGCAGGGTCTTTAGCTTGTATTTCTGTTTTGCAGGCTAACTTCCTTGCTTCTAACGGCTTTCAAAGGTTGATTCTTGATAAAGAGGAACTCAACTCCGAGTGGGATCAACTGTTGGCCGAGCGAGATCAAATTGATGCCCGTCTCCCAGAATTAGAAGCACGAGCAACTAAGGCCGTTAAGTTAGAGGCTCGGTTGCAGCAAAACGAGCAAGAGGTAGTGAGTATTGGCTAAGAGGCCGCCCTACTGAGGATACAATTTGAAGAAACTAGGGAAAAGTGGGTTGAGGTCCACAATGTCGTTCTTGCTGCATCCGATTGCGAGGCTGCTGCTACTAAAAGATTGAATAACTTGGAGGCGGCCTTGAACTCCAAAACTAAAGAAGTTGTTGTTGCTGAGGAGAAGTATGCCCGGTGGGAAGAGAGGCATAAGAGAGTCATGGAGCACAATAGAGTTTTTAACTCTACTGTTCGTGACCTTGATGCCAGCCTCCAGACCTCTAGATCTGAGCGGGATCATCTTTCGACCAAGGTTGACCGTCTTAAGGAAGAACTTCAGTGCCAAGTGGATTCCCTTATTGTTGAAAAAAACGTATTTCATGTATAGAATAAGGAGAAAAACCTTGGAAGAGGCCAAAGCGGACGTCATTGACTTTGATGTCGAAATCGCTAAGGCGCGCGAGCTGGAGTCAACTACCTGAAAGGGTCTCCCGGTCCAGCCTGATGTTACCAACTTTTCTGGTTCCGGTTCCAAGTTCTCGAGAACTAAAGAAGAACCAGAAGGTGATAATGCTGAAGGCCAAGATGGCGAAGGCCAAGATATTAAGCCGGCGGTGGATCCGCCTACATCTCATAGGGGCGCAAATGGTTTTCTTCCTCCGGATTCTCGAGGTGCAGTAGTTTAGCCTTTTGCTTTCTTTTCTATACTTTTATACTCGTTCTTCCTGGCACGTTTGCTATAAATAAAAATGCTTTTTTGTTCAAGTATTATGCAAGTTTTTCTCTTTGCTACTTTTTCGTTGAAGTATTTGCGCAATTTTTCTCTTTGTGTCCTTTTTTGTTTAAGTATTTGCGCAAGTTTTTCTCTTTGTGTCGAATTATGCAAGGCTTCAGGTGTATTTTTCTACGAGAGCATTTGGATTCCGAGCACAAACACTTCTGAAATTAACCCTTTAATGTGAGAGTTTCATAAGAGAGCGCCCTCTTATATTTATAGTGCTCTTGAAGAGGACGTCTCCTATTCATTACTGCGCATTTGAAGTGTCACACCTCCTTTTTGCGCGCCCCGCCCCGAGGGGTAAGATGCGCGGGTGGAGTTTTTCCAATTTAAGTGACAATATTCGAAATGGGATTATTTATTTAATTCAGAGTCGCCACTTGGGAAAAGTTTGGCTTTTGGTGTCCCAAGTCACCGGTTTATCTTGAATCCCAAATCGAGGAAAATATTCGACTTTTCCAAATGAAGTCTGCGAACCAGAAATTCTAAGTAAGGAATTCTGTTGACCCGAGGGAAGGTGTTAGGCACCCTCGAATCCCGTGGTTCTAGCACGGTCGCTTAAATTGTTATAATGGCTAAATATCTGATTTAAATACATGTTATGACTTGCGTGCTCCCATTAAGTTTAAACCGCTTTTATCATTATCATTTATTTTTATAGAATTGCAACGTCGTGAAGATGCGTCTCGAACCACGTCACAATCAATGCACCCGTGATCGTCAACACATTTTGACTTCGCTGAGATTTGGATTTGGGTCACATCAATGTGCACCCGAATTTAAGAATATATTTTAACTTAAAGTCGCGCCTAAAGAGTCTAAACGCGTTATTATCTTTGGGGAAGGTAGTGGAATTCTCTAAACAGTCCCTCCCAAATTCTAAGTATTTATCGTGATCAATTATTGAGGGCCCCGCAGTTTGCATTTTTTATTCGGCGAGGCTCGTCTCATTATTTAAGAAGGGTACCCTACAATGACTACATTTCTACTACATTTATCTTTAAAGAGAAGGATGATGCCGAATTTTGCGGGTTTGGACAAATACGGACTGAATCCTTATTATGTTTGCCGAAACTAAACTTGTTTGATTACCTGATTGATTGTTCATAAGGTGAGGGTTACCGCATGCTTTGTCTTCATCGAGTGGATAACTTATTAATTCGCTAAATGAGATTGCAAACAAACTAACAACATATATTGAGTTATGTTTAATGACCTCCAAGTTCTATTTTTTAACACTTTAACCTATTTGAAATTGATAAACGAAATCGACTGTTTTACCAGGGGAATTACTACTAAGTGAACTCAAAAATGGTTATTAGTTTTTCTCAACAATCATCACATTATTTCGAGACAAACAATCTATACCGAAACTCAGTATCGAACCTGCATTGGAGCGAATGAACTGACAGGAGAACTGGCATTCATAGCCAGACTCTTAATGTGACTGCATGGGAGTTTGTTTGGGATACATTTATCCCGGACCCAGTACCACAATTTTGTTGATTCAGTGGTCTAGGCAAAATACATACAAGTGCCTATGACTCTATGTTATACAGTCATAACTAAACCAAACAAGTGTTATACTGAACTGAATGTATACTAAATCAAAACATGTTGTCTATGTCATACTGTCATTACTATTGAACAATGCTATCTGACAGTCCATCTCAAACAGAATGTATGCTAGTTTATACAAAGTGTTTGCAGTTTGCAGTAAAATATACAATCCCAAATAACATTCGACCTATTTTTTAACACCAATGTTATAACATGAACAACTGTTCTTTTCTTTATTTCTGCTTCAACTTCAAACTTTCAACCATACAAAGTTTCAGAGGTTGTGTACCTGGAAATATTTGACAATTGAAGGAAAGGGGGAAGTCAGCAGAGTATGATGACAACAAAATGCAGCAGCAATCACAGCACTATCAGTAGCAGCAGGGCAGAATAGCAGCAGACAAAGCAATACAGCAAGAAACAAGCTCGAGTGCAGTGATGCAACTATGGCCAATAGAAAACAATAGCCAAATAACAGCAGCACCCAGTGGAGTAGAATCAGAATTCCAGATAGATCAAAACAGTAGTAAACCAATGAAAGCACTCAACTAATAGACACAACTGGGATTTCAGAGGATCAGAATTGGTTTGAACAAATTGAAACAACTGAAAACCCAATAACAATAGGAGGAAGAAAGTTTCTGATTATTGGTTGTATCCCTTCTATCCCTTAATCTCCCTCTATCTATGTGTATCTATTTTGTATGTATTTCAGCTCTCCTTTTCAAACTCCTCACAGTATTTTTCTTTTACAACCCTCCAAGTCCTCCTATGATCCCTGTGTGTGTCCTCCCAGAACTTCAACTCTCCTCTATCTATGCTCTCCCTGACCTCTAACCTCTCTATGTCCCTTTCTGTATCTCTCTCCTCTCTATATCCCTGTGTGTGCACTCTTTTTCCTCCTTTCTTTCAGAACTTCTATTCCTCCCCTTTTATAAGCCTCAAAACTCAAACCTTTATCAGCCTGTTTGGATTAATCAAATACCCCCTCCCATGTGCTATCCTCTTTTCAGATTCCACTTAGCTATTTAAGTATTAAACCCCATCCCTCCCCTGGCAGGCTTAAACTTTCCCATTTTATTAACTAAAAGCAAGCATGGGCAGCAGGATGTTGTCAGACTATTTTTAAAATTAAACAAGGATCTTTATGCAAGCCACAGGCTGTGCACAAAGCACATGAGGTGCACCAATGCACATGAGGTGCACCAGTGCAAGTGCTGTGCAAGAGTGCACATGCCCTCCAATTAAGCATTTAAACCAAACGTCCCTTTTACATTACTGATCCAAATCAACAGCTATAAGTAAACAAAATTGGTTCTTAATTGATTTAGGCAAATGTTCAACAGAAGCAAGTCAATTTGTTATTGTTCGGACAGTTGAAACTAATTGACGACATATGTCGACTCGACTATATTAACATTAACATACACAATCGAAGCCAAAAATCAGACATTTAAAGTATGGGACACATGGTTTGAATTATACTGACTAAACAGAAATACCCTCGAGGAGTCAAATAATCAGTACAAATTTGGAATACAACCCAATACATATGTCTTATCAGAATATGAGGGGTTCAAACAAACATAGTGGTTCAAACAAGGTGGACAAACGGAAGTTGGTAAAAATTCAAAACACAAATTGACACAAAACATGAACAGACATCTAATCCCTCACATGGACCAAACAAATAAGGGAAGAAGGCAGACTCACCTCAAATCTTGAAAAATCGGAAACCTTGAACCGGACTTGGACAGACTTTCTTAAGGCTGAACGGACTTTAATCGAAGTGTTTCTCAGATGAGAAACACTTCGATTAAGGTCCCTTGGACCTTAATTTCTTTGGCTCGAACGGGTATGAACTAGTGACGAGGAACTACAAAGTTCCAAAGCTCAGATCCGGGATTCATGTTTCCCTGGTTAGATTCGGACCAAACCAAGTATGGTTTGGTCACGAGGGGGGTCTGGGGAGTGTCTGGTGTGAAGCTGGGGTTGGTTGGTGTAAGCCGAGTTTTAACTCGAATCTTCAAATGAAGATTCGAGGACCTAGGGGATGATTCGAACTACATGGTTAGCAGATCCATGTTCAGGATGGCAAGGGGGTTCTAGGGTGTTAAGGGGAAGGTCACCGGCGTTCAGGCCGCCGGGTTTCTGGTGAAAGTGTGCAGGGGCGGCTAGGGTTTGAAGGGGATGGGTTTGGGTGAAGACGACGAGGCCGGGGTATTGGATAGGGGGGGTAGGGTAAGGATTTGGGCTTATATAGTTGGTGGGTGGGTCGATCTCAACCGTTAGATCAATCTAGATCTACGGTTTGGATCTGATGGTCTTAAGTGAAACGGTGTCGTTTCAAATGTTGAGGGTTTGGGTTTGGTCCGGGTGTAAACGGATCGGGTTTGTTGATGGGTTATGGGGATTGATCTTGGCCGTCGATCACTCTGAGATCAACGGCCCAGATCAGGCACGACTCAAACGACGTCGTTTGGACGTCCTGGGCATCAGGTGACCTGGGCTGGGCAGGCCTGGGTCTTGGGCTGTTTGTTTGGGCCAATTTTGTTAAAATTGGCCCAAGTCCGGAAGGGGTCTTTTCTTTATTTTTTTTTTATTTTTTTCTTCTTTTCTTATTTATTTTAAAACAAAGCTAAGCCAAAAAAATCAAATTAAAATTAAATACACACTCAAATACAATTATTTGCACACATACTAAAATATTTCAAAACCGGTAAAGTCAAACCAAATAAAATCACGGACGAAAATGCCTATTCACGATTTTCTATTTAACGACCGAATTACGGTTTGAATTACGCAGGACACATATATATTTTTTGAATTTTATTTTAATAAAGTAAATAAACAAGAATGGGCCAAAATCACAAATAAATCCACAAGGTGCCGCACAGAAATCCGAAATTGTACAGCGGGGCCAATTATATATTTTTTTATTTCTTTTTGGAGCGATTGTCGTGTGAAGCAAAAATCACGTGCTCACAGCTGCCCCTCTTTGTTCGGAAACACGAAGGGTTTTCGTGCAAAGATCAAGTGAGCGTGTATGAGCGATTTTTGCCTATAGACCACTCCGTATGAAGCATTTTTTGAAAGATCTGACCGAATCTTGCTTCAAAGATTTCCTACATATCCTGGGCTAAACAGGAATCAGGTCAATGTAGTTCGAGAAGTTTTGGTAGCTGGGGCTATCATGGGACTGCAATGCTTGCCGCTACTGCTGCTGCTGTTGTCACTGCTACGTCACTGACCGCCTTATTACAACCAAGCGAAAATTGGAAACTGAACTAACTACTTTTATGCATGTCAACTGCTAGTTACAAGATTCCTATCTATGATTCTTTTACGACTTGATCTTGGGTCTTAGCTGATTCTGCTTGTAGACTCTGATCTGAATCTTGATGCTTGCGAGTTGCGGCGACTTACTTTTTTAATCTCCGGGATACCGAATAAAATGTGACCGGCAGAGGTCAGGACCTTAGTCAAATGTTGGAGTCGATTTGCTTTCCCTTTACTCTGATATCTCGGGATATCTCTTTTTTTGTCTTTTTCTTCTTTGATTCCGAACTGGGATTTATCTCGTGGGTCATTTCGATCCATGTGGCTCGAGGTCAGACCTGCGGGAGAAAAGAAACAAACAAACGAAATTTTCTGCCCCAGTTTCACTAGGAAAATTTCGTTACTTATTCACCAGGAAGTTCATAAAATTGATGAAAGAGGATATGCGTGCTCAGTTCAGGGTTGGAGCCCTAATATCGACTAGCTGGGGAAAGGTTCAGTGTAGGGTTTTAAAACCCTTACGCCAAACAAAGGAAGAATTCAGTTTAGGGTTTAAAACCCTAATGCTGCCTAAAAGGAAAAAAGTTCAGTTTAGGGTTTAAAACCCTGATGCTGACTAAAAGAGAATTCAGTTTAGGGTTTAAAACCCTAATGTTGATTGCATGGAAAAGCTCAGTTTAGAGTTTAAAACTCTAATGCTGGCTAAAAGGAAAAAGTTCAGTTTAGGGTTTAAAACCCTAATGCTGACTAAAAGGAAAATTCAGTTTAGGGTTTAAAACCCTAATGCTGATTGCATTGGAAAAGCTCAGTTTAGAGTTTAAAACTCTAATGCTGGCTAAAAGGAAAAAGTTCAGTTTAGGGTTTAAAACCCTAATGCTGACTAAAGGAAAATTCAGTTTAGGGTTTAAAACCCTAATGCTGATTGCATTGGAAAAGCTCAGTTTAGAGTTTAAAACTCTAATGCTGGCTAAAAGGAAAAAGTTCAGTTTAGGGTTTAAAACCCTAATGCTGACTAAAAAGGAAAATTCAGTTTAGGGTTTAAAACCCTAATGCTGATTGCATGGAAAAGCTCAGTTTAGAGTTTAAAACTCTAATGCTGGCTAAAAGGAAAAAGTTCAGTTTAGGGTTTAAAACCCTAATGCTGACTAAAAGGAAAATTCAGTTTAGGGTTTAAAACCCTAATGCTGATTGCATTGGAAAAGCTCAGTTTAGAGTTTAAAACTCTAATGCTGGCTAAAAGGAAAAAGTTCAGTTTAGGGTTTAAAACCCTAATGCTGACTGGCTGGGAAAAGTTCAGTTTAGGGTTTAAAACCCTAATGCTGACTAAAAGGAAAATTCAGTTTAGGGTTTAAAACCCTAATGCTGATTGCATTGGAAAAGCTCAGTTTAGAGTTTAAAACTCTAATGCTGGCTAAAAGGAAAAAGTTCAGTTTAGGGTTTAAAACCCTAATGCTGATTGCATTGGAAAAGCTCAGTTTAGAGTTTAAAACTCTAATGCTGGCTAAAAGGAAAAAGTTCAGTTTAGGGTTTAAAACCCTAATGCTGACTAAAAGGAAAATTCAGTTTAGGGTTTAAAACCCTAATGCTGATTGCATGGAAAAGCTCAGTTTAGAGTTTAAAACTCTAATGCTGGCTAAAAGGAAAAAGTTCAGTTTAGGGTTTAAAACCCTAATGCTGACTAAAAGGAAAATTCAGTTTAGGGTTTAAAACCCTAATGCTGATTGCATTGGAAAAGCTCAGTTTAGAGTTTAAAACTCTAATGCTGGCTAAAAGGAAAAAGTTCAGTTTAGGGTTTAAAACCCTAATGCTGACTAAAGGAAAATCTCAGTTTAGAGTTTAAAACTCTAATGCTGGCTAAAAGGAAAAAGTTCAGTTTAGGGTTTAAAACCCTAATGCTGATTGCATTGGAAAAGCTCAGTTTAGAGTTTAAAACTCTAATGCTGGCTAAAAGGAAAAAGTTCAGTTTAGGGTTTAAAACCCTAATGCTGACTAAAAGGAAAATTCAGTTTAGGGTTTAAAACCCTAATGCTGATTGGCTAGGGGCAAAGTTCGAGAATACTAAACGACCTCTTTTTTTTTTTTTTTTTTTTTGAACTTTCTTGTTTTAGTAGAAGATACAAGGGAGTTTCGTGGAAACTTACCTTTCGAGTGAATTCCTTATTGCCAAAACATTTCTTGTACCCATGTACCTTCTTCTTTGGGCGACACCTGCTCCTTGCACGGTTGTCTTGGATCATACCTGTTTCAACTTTTCAAACAAAGGACAATTGTTAGTTCGGAAATGATGGTCGGTTTGGTGACCTCGATCGTTCCCGGTTGCTTTGTTGCGTCTTCATTTCTGTTGTGAAGTCCCGCCATTGATTTGATTCATATGCCGAAACCCTTTAGACCGCTCAGGCTTGTATTTCCGGACTCTGTGATGATTTGCCTCGTAAGGCTCTTTTTTTTGTGTGTCCCGTTTTGCTTGGAGGTTCTCAACGGGGATTTTATTGGAGGTATTTTGTGGGGACTTATACAAAAGGGAAGCTTTGTGGGGAATATTTACAAAGTGGATTCTTCGTGTGGATTTTTGTACAATGGGCATGCTGGGGATTTATTTCAAAGGTGGGATTTCTAGGATTTGTTGGGGTAAGTTTGTTGGGGAATATTTACAGAAGGACTTGCTAGGATGTGCTGAGGAGATTCCCTTTTTTTTTTTTTTTTTTTTTTTTTTTATATATTGAGGAGATTCTGTGGGAGATTGTACAAGACTCTGTTGGGATTTGTACAGGGGGAGACTCTGTGGGGATTTGTCCGAAGGTGGACTTGCTGGGGAAGATTTCAAGATTTCTCTCTTTTTCCTTTACTCCGGAACACCATCAAACGTCATGATTCATCATGCTTGGGTAATCATATCAACGAGATGAGGTGCTTTCCTTCATGAGACGGGATTCCGTGCAAACAAACCATGCCACCTACTCTTTCCGGTGTGTCCTGAACTCGGGGTTAAAATGCAAAAGGGATTCGAAAAGAAACAAAGCAGGGGAAAACAAATCAGAAAAGGAATACCCTTTTCGGGACGAGAAAGACTTATCTGAGGAAGATAACGCTGGCTTTAAATGACATGACATGCTCTTTGGACTGGACGTCCGACCTTCCATGAACTTGCGTTTTCCTGAACCAGAACAGATCTGTGATTCCAAAACCGGTGGAACTTTGCCGAGACCTTCTTGGGGTGGCGTCATTCCTTTTCGGCCAACAGCGCCCTTTGCGGGTTTTCACTGGCTGACCTCTCTCATTCCTCTTCCTGTCATCGCTTGATAGCACTCTTTGCGAGTTTTTACTAAACAAACTCTCTCATTTTGGTTTCTCTTCTCCCGTCGCCTCGTGGTGCCCGAAGGTTTTCACCGCCGAGACTCTCTCATTTTATTTCTCTCAACTCAGGGTGTGCCGGTTTCCTTTTGTGATGCTTATTGGTTTCCCACCATCTTTGGTAATTGATTTGAAGGCTTGTACCTGGTAAAGAGAGGTAGCTGATACTAAACTTCTCAAGTGTCCGACATGCCCCGGTTTTCAATTTCAGGGTGAGTGGGATTTTGTTGTTGGTGTGACTGAACCTCAGGGAGAGGCTGCCTACGTATCCTTTCGGAATCAAGTCAAACGTAGTTCAGGCCTCAATCAATGTTTTTTTTTTTTTTTTTTTTTTATATATATAACGGCTCAAAAGGTGGTAGCGAGAATTGGGTAGTGTTTGGGGAGTAGTGGGGAATAAACACCTTCGCCCTTTTCAACGTGTCAGGACCACTTGGAGTATGATCTAGACGTAGTACCTCTTGACTGCATCTGCATTCACCGCTGTGTCAGGGTCATTTCCTTCGATATCACCTAAATACAATGCTCCTCTTGGCAATATTTTCCTTACGATGTATGGGCCTTTCCAATTTGGGGCAAACTTTCCTTTTGCTTCTTCATGATGCGGCAGAATACGCCTCAGTACCAATTGTCCTACTTCGAAATTCCGAGGTCGGACTTTCTTGTTGTAAGCACGGGCCATCCTTCGTTGGTATAACTGTCCGTGACAAACTGCAGCCATCCGCTTTTCATCAATCAACGTCAATTGCTCCAGTCGAGTCTTAACCCACTCGCTGTCCTCGATTTCTGCTTCGACAATGATTCGAAGTGAAGGAATCTCTACCTCTGCCGGTATTACGGCCTCGGTTCCATAAACCAAAAGATAAGGAGTCGCTCCCACCGATGTGCGCACCGTAGTGCGATACCCCAATAACGCAAAAGGTAACTGCTCATGCCACTGTCGGGAACTTTGTATTGTTTTCCTCAAAATCTTCTTGATATTTTTATTTGCAGCTTCTACAGCACCATTGGCTTTTGGCCGATAAGGAGTGGAATTCCTGTGTGTTATCTTGAATTGCTCGCACACATCTCCCATCAAGTGACTGTTCAAGTTTGCTGCATTATCTGTAATGATAGTCGCAGGAATACCGAAGCGACAGATAAGATTTGAGTGTACAAAATCCACTACAGCTTTCTTGGTGACCGACTTGAGAGTGACAGCCTCTACCCACTTTGTGAAGTAATCGATGGCAACCAGTATAAACCTATGTCCATTCGAAGCCTTTGGTTCAATTGGTCCAATGACGTCCATGCCCCAAGCGACAAATGGCCAAGGTGCGGACATGGGATGCAGTTCCGTGGGAGGTGCATGAATCAAATTACCGTGCACCTGACACTGATGACACTTCCGGACAAAGCTAAAGCAATCCTTTTCCATGGTCATCCAGTAATAACCTGCTCTAAGGATCTTCTTCGCTAAGACATACCCGTTCATGTGAGGTCCACACACACCTGCGTGTACTTCGTGCATGATCTTTCTCGCTTCCTCGATATCGACACATCTTAAGAGATTGAGGTCCGGAGTCCTCTTATATAACAATTCACTGCTCAAAAAGAAACCGCTTGCATGTCGCCTAATGGTCCTCTTTTGATCTCCAGTTGCATGCTCGGGGTATTCTTGTGTCTTCAAGAATTTCTTGATGTCATGGTACCAAGGCTGCGTATTTGATCCCGCCTCGATTACACTGCAGTAACCGTGTCTTTCCTTGATTTGGATTTCCAAAGGATCGACGTGGGCGTCGCCCGGGTAGGGTAGCATAGAAGCCAGAGTAGCAAGTGCATCTGCCAGTTCATTGTGACACCTCGGGATATACCTGAATTCTATTGAGGTAAAGCGCTTGCTGAGGTCCTCCACATGTTGTCGGTATGGGATAAGTTTGACATCCCGAGTTTCCCATTCGCCTTGAACTTGCCGGATGATCAGGTCAGAATCTCCCATAATCAGTAAGTCTTTGACATCCTGATCGATTGCCATATGTATGCCCATAATGCAGGCTTCATATTCAGCTGTATTATTTGTGCAGAAGAAACGAAGTCTAGCTGTGGCGGGATAATGCTGACCGGCAGGTGAGATCAAAATTGCCCCAATCCCTATACCCTTGGCATTCACGGCTCCGTCAAAGAACATCTTCCAAACATGAGCTTCCTCTGAGATCACTTCTACGGTGTTTACCTCTTCATCTGGAAAATAGGTATCCAATGGCTGGTATTCCTCATCGACCGGGTTTTCGGCCAAATGATCTGCTAACGCCTGGGCTTTCATTGCCGTGCGAGTGATATAAACTATGTCGAACTCCGTAAGCAAGATTTGCCATTTAGCCAGTCTCCCAGTAGGCATTGGTTTCTGAAATATATATTTCAAGGGATCCAACCTGCTTATGAGGAATGTAGTGTGGGCTTGGAGATAATGCCTCAGCTTTTGAGCAACCCATGTGAGAGCGCAACATGTCTTCTCCAACAGAGTGTATTTGGCCTCGTAGCTGGTGAATTTCTTGCTCAGGTAGTAGATCGCCTGTTCCCTTTTCCCGGTCACATCGTGTTGTCCCAGGACGCAGCCGAAGGAGTTCTCCAAGACTGTCAGATACAAGAAAAGTGGCCTCCCTGGTTCGGGAGGGACCAAGACTGGGGGATTCGAAAGGTACTCTTTGACTTTATCAAAGGCTTCTTGACACTCCGTTGTCCACTTAATCGCCGCATCTTTTCTTAACAACTTGAATATGGGCTCACACGTGCTTGTCAGCTGGGCAATAAACCGACTGATGTAGTTCAGCCTGCCTAAAAGACTCATCACGTCTTTCTTCGTTCTTGGGGGAGGTAGATCTTTGATAGATTTTATCTTAGTCGGATCTAGCTCGATACCTCTCCTGCTTACGATGAAACCCAAAAGTTTACCCGACGGAACTCCGAAAGCGCATTTGGCTGGATTTAGCTTCAAGTCATACTTCCTTAGTCTCTCGAAGAATTTCCTCAAGTCTTGGATGTGATTATCCTGTGTCCTGGACTTGACTATTACATCGTCCACGTACACCTCTATTTCCTGATGCATCATGTCATGGAAAATGGCGGTCATGGCCCTCATGTAAGTAGCCCCAGCATTCTTTAAACCAAACGGCATGACCCGATAACAGTAGGTGCCCCAAGGCGTGGTGAAGGCAGTTTTCTCGGCATCCTCTTCATCCATCAATACCTGATGATACCCAGCGTAACAATCTACGAAAGACTGTATCTCGTGCTTGGCGCAATTATCAACGAGGATGTGGATGTTGGGCAGCGGGAAATTATCTTTAGGACTTGCTCTGTTCAGATCTCGGTAATCTACACATACTCGAGTTTTCCCGTCCTTTTTCGGTACTGGAACCACATTCGCCAACCATGTTGTATATTGGACTACCCGGATCACTCCTGTTTTCAGTTGCTTGGTGATCTCCTCTTTAATTTTGTCACTGACCTCGGTTTTGAACTTTCGTTGCTTTTGTTGAACCGGAGGACAATCAGGATGAATCGGCAATTTGTGAACCACTAGATCGACACCTAGTCCCGGCATGTCATCATATGACCAAGCAAACACGTCTTTAAATTCAAGAAGAAGTTGAATTATCGCCTCTCGCGTTTTCTTGTCCGTGTGAATGCTTATCTTGGTCTCCCGGATTTCTTCCGGGGTTCCTAAATTTACCGGTTCAGTGTCATTCAGATTCGGCTTAGGTTTATTCTCGAAATATTCCAACTCTCGGTTTATCTCCCTAAAAGCCTCTTCCGCATCATATTCTGGTTCTGGATTCATTAATTCGCAATTAAATAGCTCATTGTGATCCGGGCGTGAAGTCCGCAAGCATGTCATATTTAAAGCCGCATTATTAGGACTGAAAAGGAAGATAAGAGGAAAAGTAATAAAATCAGAACGAAAGAAAGAATAGGAAAGCAATGATGATTTTTTTTATTATTTTCTTTTGAAAATTGGAAGACAACAACGTTTACAACTAGGAATTCGGAATAACAAATGAAAAGAAGAAAACGTTCAAGTTATGTCCCGGAGATAACTTGTGATACAGGAAAGGTGGCAGGACAGGTCTACCCGGACTTCCGTCTAGTTGGGAATGGCGTGATCTCCCAGTTTTGGAGCTTGGCGTTTGGCCCCATGTATATTAACTCAGCAGTGCTCGCGCCTTCGCCTGGTTGAACCATGTGGACCTCGTAGAGCATTTCCCTCATTGCCCCACATATTTCCTCGATTTCCTCAACTGTGAAGACCTCATCTTCTTCTTCTTCAGTGTACCCTGGCCTGACAAAAGTCGCATGTAAATCCGGCAGTGGTTGAGGCAACTTCCAGCCCTCATTTCTCCTTTTCTTTGCCCATTTTTCGTCTGCTGGAGTAGGTTTGAAACCTAGTCCAAAAGGTTTCTTGATGACTGGTAAAGTAATGGGTTCCGTCGTTCCCTGAAGATTTCGTCCAAGCCCCTTCCCCGGCCTAAATCCGTGTCGGATCATCTCTTTGGCCACCATAACCGAAGCGTTAGACAAGAAAGGCTGGGGGCAAGGTACTCCCTCTTCGTGCTGCTCTGCCAATACCACCTCGAAAGCTTGATAGACCGTATGCTCACTCCCTTCTCTTGGTTCAAGATACGGGATAGATGGGTCCCGATAAATGGCATGTTCATCTTCTCCATGGACCACGATCTCTTGGTCTTCATACTCGAACTTCACCATCTGGTGAAGAGTAGAAGGCACGGCTCCTGCCGCATGGATCCAAGGCCTGCCAAGGAGGAAATTGTAAGATGTGTCCATGTCGATCACTTGGAAAGTGACTCGAGATTCGACTGGCCCTATGACCAGCAACAGGTCTATTTCTCCCATGGTGTCTCTCTTGATACCATCGAAAGCTCTCACGCAGACGTTGTTGGGTCGGATTCTTCCGGTCTCAATTTCCATTCTTTGCAGCGTGGAGAGCGGGCAGATGTCAACACCTGATCCCCCATCCAGCATCACCCGCTTGACATAGTAGCCCTCACATTTGACTGTTAAATGCAATGCCTTGTTGTGTGCTGCTCCTTCCGGGGGTAGATCGTTCTTGCTGAAGGAGATTTGGTTGACGGCGAAGAATCTTTCTGTCATCCGCTCTAGTTGCTCCACCGAGGTTTCGACCGGTACGTATGCTTCATTCAGGGTTTTCAGCAGGATCTTTTGATGCTCGGTTGACTTCATTAATAGTGACAGCATGGACACTTGCTCAGGGTGCTTGCGCAGCTGGTCTATCACCTCATAATCCGGCATCTTCATCTGCTTGAAGAACACTTCCGCTTCTTCAACACTCACAGGCTCCTTTGGAGGGAAGCGCCTTTGTGTGGCGTTGTTCAGTTCTTGGGTATTTGAGTACCCTCCAACGAAAGTATTTTCTGGAAGTTCTTCCCTGACCTCCTTACCTTTATACGTTACCAAAGTCTTTTGATAATTCCACGGCACTGTGGACGGGTTGGTCATTGGCTTTTGTGGCACGCGTCCGATAACCACTGGCTCATTCAGCCGAGGTGGTTGAATCGTCCCCCGGACCACATAGGCCCCTTTTGGCACATACATAGGTTTTGTCTTTTTGATCCCGAAGTTCTGCGTCTTCTTGGCTTGACCTCGTGGTATGTAAAGAACTCCACCCTTTGCTGGTACTACTTTCTTCTCCACCTTCTTTTCGGGCTTGCTTCCTGCAGCCTTGGCCTCCTCCCCCCTTTCTGATTTCTGGTCTGTTTCAGGCCTCCTCGCTGTGTCGACAATGGCAATTATGGCTTTCAAGGCAGGGTCGAACTCTTTGTCTTCACAAATCATGCCGATCAGCGGCCCATTATTGTGAGCGGGCAATGGATTGTTAGTTACATTTGGGATCTCTTCGTCCCTTAGCACTATCTTCCCCTGCTCTATCAAATTTTCGACCACTCTTTTCAATGACCAGCAGTCGTTTGTATCATGCCCCTCGGCCCCTGAATGATAGGCGCATCTGACTCCGGCTTTGTAAGAAGGAGATGTCGGGTTTTGCCTTGTTTGAGGGATGGGTTGTAGGAAACCCAACTGAACCAACTTTGGGAACAAAGTCGAGTATGGCTCACCGATGGGCGTGAAAGTCCGCCGTCGAGGTGGCTCTTGGGGGCGGTAGTTATTTTGCGGGGGTTGTGGGTTATAGTGGTTGCGGTAAGGAGGCTGATTTCTGGGAGGTGGAGCTGGGCCTCGGTTGGCTTGTTGTGGTGAATGGTTATAAGGTTGGGCATTCATGACCATATAAGGTTGATGAGCATATGCCGCATTTGAGTGGGGGTAGTAGTGTTGTGAGGCCCTTTCCGGAAAATGGGGCCTGTGATGACGATACTCCCTTGCTTCAGAGGCTGCCATAGCCGTTTCTTCCTTCTTCTTCCCCCTTGTCGTCCCTCCAGACCCGCTTTGGATGGCCTGAGAGGTTGCCCTTAGGGCTGCTTGACTCAGAATCCGACCCGTTTTCAGCCCATTCTCTACCATTTCTCCTATCTTGATTGCTTCCGCGAATGGCTTACCCATGGCCGACATCATGTTTTGGAAATAGTCAGACTCTTGAGCCTGGAGAAAGGTAGTGACCATTTCCACTTCATCCATGGGAGGCTTTACTCTCGACGCCTGTTCACGCCACTTAATAGCATACTCTCTAAAACTTTCCGAAGGCTTCTTCTTCAAATTCGACAGAGAGTTTCGGTCTGGCGCAATGTCGATGTTATACTGGAATTGCTTTACAAAATCTCTGGCGAGATCATCCCATATATGCCATCGGGACATTTCCTGATCCATATACCATTCCGAAGCTATCCCTACTAAGCTTTCCCCAAAATATGCCATTAGCAGTTCTTCCTTTCCGCCGGCTCCCCGCAATTGGTTGCAGTATTTTTTAAGATGTGCAATGGGGTCACCGTGCCCATCGTATTTCTCGAACTTGGGGGTCTTGAAACCCGTTGGCAGGTGCACGTGAGGGAACATGCACAGGTCCATGTAAGAGACGCTCTTTTGTCCGCTCAACCCTTGCATATTCTTCAAACTTTGTTCAAGGCTTCTCATTCTCTTAGCAATCTCATTTTGTTCTGCAATCCTGGGGTTCTGATCCTGTCCCGGTGCGAGTTCGCACTGAGGCGGTAGAGGATTATTGTTGGTAGCGAACCTGGTTGGTTCCATTGAGAACGATGGTGCTTGGAATGTAAAAGAGGATGAGTCAAAGCTTGGCTTGTATGTGGCAGGCTGTGCCGTAGCTGGGCAAGGCGATGCAGTAAAGATGTTCATGCTTGCATCAGTGGCCGACATTCGGGGATGAGGCTCAGAAGGTGATCCTGACCTGGAGAATAATTCAGGGAATCCGGGGACGACACTTGGCGGCTCTTTCCCATTGTTCCAGTCATCCAGCATTTCCAACATGCGGAGCCGTAGGATTCTATTTTCTTCCGCAGTTGCGGATTCAGGCGTGAGGACGGCTGAGATTGAGCTCTCCTCAGAGACGGGGACTGTTTGCAACGGAATTTCCGAAGACATTTCCACACTTCCTTTTGACCTGGTGAAGTAAGTGTGAGTATTGCTTCTAGTCCTAACAACAGGAAGTTGAACACTTCTCCTTGATCTCGTGAAGTATGAATGCGAGGCCAGACTTTCACCAAACCAACCGTCTCTTCAAAAACCCTGGAAACATGCTCAATGACAAGCGCACGGTTAATTTGCAGCAGATAGCAGATAATTAATCTCACGTTGGGCATGATGCACCTATACAGTTAAGTGGATTACTATATGTCTGCTACGAGAGCATGCGTCATTCCGGTATTTTTCCTCTTATTTCCCCCTCTCTTTTTTTTTTCTTTTTTTATTTTATTTTTTTTGTAGCAAAATAAAATGCGATCGGATCCGATGAGGATTGCCTACGTATCACGATACTCACGTGAATCAGATCATTACGTAGTTCGAAAACACGAATGAGCGTGAAAGAAGCAAACTCTTTATTATTGAAGCAGTCTATTACAAACTACATTTTGCAAAAGAAAAAGCAAACTTTGGAAATAAACCTAGACTCAAAAATAGACTAAAAATCACCCTGATGAAAAAAAACAGGCAGAAGATGCTAAGATACAGATTTGACCTATGAATGCATTATGGTTTTAAAAATTGGTTTCCGCGGGGCGTCGTTCGGCCTCGCCGCGGTCCTAGGCGTGAGATCCCTCTCAAGTTGCTCTAGCTCGTGCATAGTCTGCTTGACATAACCCATTACTGCCGAGAGGACGGTAGCGCTGGACATGTTCTCACATCGTAGGCATCGTCTGGTGATGGCATGGGCAATGGCCTTGATCCTATCTCTGGTTTGCTTCTTCTCTACGAGCAGGCGTTTTGTCTGATCGCTGCATATCTTGAAAACTTGAGCATCTTGTACATGCTGATGCTTCAGTCGTCGTACTTCCAACTTCATCCGGGCTATTGAGTCGTACCAGTATCTGCTCTCAATTTGGAAATCCTTGGCCTGATTAACTGCTTTGCTCTCAAGTGCAGCCATCTCTCTCTTTATTTCAGCAACAGTCTTCTCATGGTCGCTTTCCAATCGATTCAGGTACCTGCGATGCTTATCCGTTCTTGTATCCCACTGTGCTTTGAGCTCTGCTATGATGTTTTCAGATTTCTCCAAACCATCTCGCCATTCCCTGATTTCACCTTTTAGCCCTTTTATCAGCTGCTCGTCCGATCGACGCCTTGGTTGTCTATCTGCATCCAACCTTATCTGTTTGATCTGGGCTCTGAGCATTTCATTTTCTTGAATCAACCTGTTCCGCTCTCCCAGATCGGTAGCAACTTGCACGTTGTGTTCATATTTCAAGTTTTCCACTTGTTGCTTTAACCTGCTGATTTCGGTGCAATAGCCTCTTTCTTTTGTTAACCAATCCCACTGCTTTTGTGATGATTCGGTAAAATTCCGGATGTGGGGTCTCTTAGCTGGCCTTTCATGCTCGAGTTCCCTTCTGTACCATGCAAGGTAACCTGGCGCCGTTTCTCCTTTGGCTTGATCCCGCACGCAAGTATCTGATTTCAAATATTGACCCTCATTCCAGATTTGGCGAATCTTTGCTTCTGGGAACTGTCCGTTAGGACTTATCTCAATTGCTTGAGTGCTTAGATCTTCCTCATGAGGTACTGTCTGGCATTTTCCGAACTGTCTTAAAACTCGGCCGGGTGCGTAAGGTTGAATGCTCTTAAGCCCCATCAGCAAGAAATGAGTTTTAGCCGCTGACATATATAAGACCTCATCAACGGGCAACCATCCCAACTTCCATTGTATTTGGCTGGCAGTAAGAGCTTGAAAGAACGAGGTCCAAGCCAGGACTCCTTCGGGCAAACTGATCTCTTTGGCTCTCGCGTAAGATTCTTCTATGCGGGTCTTTTCCGGGGAACCATGGCTCAAAATCTCGGAATGATGGCAAAGGTGCTCGGTCATCCATATCTGCAGGAGCAAGTTACAACCTTCGAAGAAATTTCCCCCAGCTTTACAAGCTGTGAGAGCTCGAAAGATGTCGGATACCACCATAGGCGCGAGAGTACTGTCACTTTGCGTGAGTAAAGTGCTGACGACCCCAGATATCTTCAAATCAATGTTTCCATCTTTCCTGGGAAATACCAGAAGACCCAGAAACGTTATCATGAACGCCACCCGTCTGTGCTCGTCCCACTTCTGACGAACTCCTTTGCTGCACAGTTTGTTGATTGGATTATTGAATCCCCCCTCGTGACCGTATCTATCATATATGAAGCATGGAGTACAGAATCCGGCTGCTAGATCCGGGTTGTGGACTGTTCTAGGTATTTTCAATGAATCCAGGAACCGATGTACCGTGACGACTCTTGGGGCGACCAAGTATTTTTCCCTCAACGGAAGTTCAGTATTCCCGATGTATCCGGCCATTTCTTCCAAAGTTGGGGTGAGCTCAAAATCAGGGAAATGGAAAACATTGTGCGCCGGGTCCCAATAGGTAAC
Source organism: Nicotiana sylvestris (assembly GCF_000393655.2). Classification (NCBI taxonomy): domain Eukaryota; kingdom Viridiplantae; phylum Streptophyta; class Magnoliopsida; order Solanales; family Solanaceae; genus Nicotiana; species Nicotiana sylvestris. The sequence goes on along the minus strand of NC_091061.1, from coordinate 153,619,272 downwards.
CAAAGCTCTTATGATATCTCCCCGAGGCTGGATTTCCAACAGACCCACAAGACCTTTCAGATTTTTCTTAACCTCATTTTGCCCTTCAACACCTAGATCATTCCACCATAGCCGTAACTTGATAGGGATTTTGGTCATTATTGAAAAATGTTCATTTTGCATCGTGCTCATCCTGCACATTTATTAAGGTGATTTTAACAAAAATGACTGACTCAAAATATTTTACAGAGGGGACCAAGCTTTGAACACGGCCTTTAAGCACTCCGGGGAAGAAGATTTTAAGGCTGTGTGGGTCTAAACATGCTAAGGAAAACCCAAAAGTGGCTATTTATGCAAAGTCAGCCTTCCGGCGTCCCTTTTCGGGAACATTCGGCTATTCATGTCAAAACAGCATCACCTGACTTATTTATGACTCTTTAAAAATTTGAAACATATATTTTTGATTTTGGCTATTTTAGCAAAATGGGGGTTGAACCCGACGAGGGTTGCCTACGTATCTCACATCCGGTGAGAATCAAACCGGCGTAGTTCGGGGATATCGTAAAATAGGGGAAAAAATCGAATAAACCTAGAAATCAAGAATGCGTATTTTTTTTTACATTTTTGAAAAGAGATAAAGATTATATTGTATTTCTTTTTAGGAAAAATTTGGACCTTTAGTCTGAATTCATAAAAGGGGTACTACGAAAGAAACAACACATTTTTTTTGAATTATGAATTTTGATTTTTTTTTTTACCTTGTTTTTTTTTTTACTTTTAAAATAAATACCCTTTCTCTTTTTTGATTTTGAAAGTGATAAAAGAAAAATTTTTATGTTTTTTTTTTAATGACTCTCAATAAACAAGACAGTTTTTTTTTTTTTTTTTTTTTAGGAAAATTTCGGCAAGGTTTTGACACTACTTGGACATTGGTTTTATTTTTCCAAAATTAAGTAATTATCTCCCCTACACTGCTATTTTCCCTTCTTTTTTAGGAACCGGTCGACATGCGGAATCGAAGCAAATAAATGCATAACACAGATAGGAATGCAGCATGATGGTCTTTTCCATTTCAGGTTGCCTGTCCTAGACGGACCCAACCCCTGTGTTGAGTCCCCTAAGTCAAATGCAATATGATGCAAATAAGCGTTCCTACTAGGGATCCGGCATGAAGTTTCGTTATACTAGGTTTAAACCTTGGTATTTGTTCTAGACTGTGTACCCGAGCGGACAACTCGAGTCGAGGAGGGGGCTACGTACCGGGGACCCGCGAGATCGTCCGGCTTTGTAACTTGTCCGACCTCTTTCTTATTTTAGGTATTGACATTAACAGAATAGGGAGTCTCGACCAGCGAGCTTCTCCCCGGAGGTAAGAAGAGAAGGGTTTCGGCACAGTTTATATACAGTTCAGATAATATCAAAGCGGTAAAAGACAGCATTTAGCACATTATGCAAAAACATGTAATAAAGATCAGATAATAAAGCCAAATATAACAATTATTCTAAGCTCGAATTCTTGAACCCTGAACCAGTGGTTCTGGGTCCACAATCCCCAGCGGAGTCGCCAGAGCTGTCACACCTCCTTTTTGCGCGCCCCGTCCCGAGGGGTTAGATGCGCGGGTGGAGTTTTTCCAATTTAAGTGACAATATTCGAAATGGGATTATTTATTTAATTCAGAGTCGCCACTTGGGAAAAGTTTGGCTTTTGGTGTCCCAAGTCACCGGTTTATCTTGAATCCCAAATCGAGGAAAATATTCGACTTTTCCAAATGAAGTCTGCGAACCAGAAATTCTAAGTAAGGAATTCTGTTGACCCGAGGGAAGGTGTTAGGCACCCTCGAATCCCGTGGTTCTAGCACGGTCGCTTAAATTGTTATAATGGCTAAATATCTGATTTAAATACATGTTATGACTTGCGTGCTCCCATTAAGTTTAAACCGCTTTTATCATTATCATTTATTTTTATAGAATTGCAACGTCGTGAAGATGCGTCTCGAACCACGTCACAATCAATGCACCCGTGATCGTCAACACATTTTGACTTCGCTGAGATTTGGATTTGGGTCACATCAATGTGCACCCGAATTTAAGAATATATTTTAACTTAAAGTCGCGCCTAAAGAGTCTAAACGCGTTATTATCTTTGGGGAAGGTAGTGGAATTCTCTAAACAGTCCCTCCCAAATTCTAAGTATTTATCGTGATCAATTATTGAGGGCCCCGCAGTTTGCATTTTTATTCGGCGAGGCTCGTCTCATTATTTAAGAAGGGTACCCTACAATGACTACATTTCTACTACATTTATCTTTAAAGAGAAGGATGATGCCGAATTTTGCGGGTTTGGACAAATACGGACTGAATCCTTATTATGTTTGCCGAAACTAAACTTGTTTGATTACCTGATTGATTGTTCATAAGGTGAGGGTTACCGCATGCTTTGTCTTCATCGAGTGGATAACTTATTAATTCGCTAAATGAGATTGCAAACAAACTAACAACATATATTGAGTTATGTTTAATGACCTCCAAGTTCTATTTTTTAACACTTTAACCTATTTGAAATTGATAAACGAAATCGACTGTTTTACCAGGGGAATTACTACTAAGTGAACTCAAAAATGGTTATTAGTTTTTCTCAACAATCATCACATTATTTCGAGACAAACAATCTATACCGAAACTCAGTATCGAACCTGCATTGGAGCGAATGAACTGACAGGAGAACTGGCATTCATAGCCAGACTCTTAATGTGACTGCATGGGAGTTTGTTTGGGATACATTTATCCCGGACCCAGTACCACAATTTTGTTGATTCAGTGGTCTAGGCAAAATACATACAAGTGCCTATGACTCTATGTTATACAGTCATAACTAAACCAAACAAGTGTTATACTGAACTGAATGTATACTAAATCAAAACATGTTGTCTATGTCATACTGTCATTACTATTGAACAATGCTATCTGACAGTCCATCTCAAACAGAATGTATGCTAGTTTATACAAAGTGTTTGCAGTTTGCAGTAAAATATACAATCCCAAATAACATTCGACCTATTTTTTAACACCAATGTTATAACATGAACAACTGTTCTTTTCTTTATTTCTGCTTCAACTTCAAACTTTCAACCATACAAAGTTTCAGAGGTTGTGTACCTGGAAATATTTGACAATTGAAGGAAAGGGGGAAGTCAGCAGAGTATGATGACAACAAAATGCAGCAGCAATCACAGCACTATCAGTAGCAGCAGGGCAGAATAGCAGCAGACAAAGCAATACAGCAAGAAACAAGCTCGAGTGCAGTGATGCAACTATGGCCAATAGAAAACAATAGCCAAATAACAGCAGCACCCAGTGGAGTAGAATCAGAATTCCAGATAGATCAAAACAGTAGTAAACCAATGAAAGCACTCAACTAATAGACACAACTGGGATTTCAGAGGATCAGAATTGGTTTGAACAAATTGAAACAACTGAAAACCCAATAACAATAGGAGGAAGAAAGTTTCTGATTATTGGTTGTATCCCTTCTATCCCTTAATCTCCCTCTATCTATGTGTATCTATTTTGTATGTATTTCAGCTCTCCTTTTCAAACTCCTCACAGTATTTTTCTTTTACAACCCTCCAAGTCCTCCTATGATCCCTGTGTGTGTCCTCCCAGAACTTCAACTCTCCTCTATCTATGCTCTCCCTGACCTCTAACCTCTCTATGTCCCTTTCTGTATCTCTCTCCTCTCTATATCCCTGTGTGTGCACTCTTTTTCCTCCTTTCTTTCAGAACTTCTATTCCCCCCCCTTTTATAAGCCTCAAAACTCAAACCTTTATCAGCCTGTTTGGATTAATCAAATACCCCCTCCCATGTGCTATCCTCTTTTCAGATTCCACTTAGCTATTTAAGTATTAAACCCCATCCCTCCCCTGGCAGGCTTAAACTTTCCCATTTTATTAACTAAAAGCAAGCATGGGCAGCAGGATGTTGTCAGACTATTTTTAAAATTAAACAAGGATCTTTATGCAAGCCACAGGCTGTGCACAAAGCACATGAGGTGCACCAATGCACATGAGGTGCACCAGTGCAAGTGCTGTGCAAGAGTGCACATGCCCTCCAATTAAGCATTTAAACCAAACGTCCCTTTTACATTACTGATCCAAATCAACAGCTATAAGTAAACAAAATTGGTTCTTAATTGATTTAGGCAAATGTTCAACAGAAGCAAGTCAATTTGTTATTGTTCGGACAGTTGAAACTAATTGACGACATATGTCGACTCGACTATATTAGCATTAACATACACAATCGAAGCCAAAAATCAGACATTTAAAGTATGGGACACATGGTTTGAATTATACTGACTAAACAGAAATACCCTCGAGGAGTCAAATAATCAGTACAAATTTGGAATACAACCCAATACATATGTCTTATCAGAATATGAGGGGTTCAAACAAACATAGTGGTTCAAACAAGGTGGACAAACGGAAGTTGGTAAAAATTCAAAACACAAATTGACACAAAACATGAACAGACATCTAATCCCTCACATGGACCAAACAAATAAGGGAAGAAGGCAGACTCACCTCAAATCTTGAAAAATCGGAAACCTTGAACCGGACTTGGACAGACTTTCTTAAGGCTGAACGGACTTTAATCGAAGTGTTTCTCAGATGAGAAACACTTCGATTAAGGTCCCTTGGACCTTAATTTCTTTGGCTCGAACGGGTATGAACTAGTGACGAGGAACTACAAAGTTCCAAAGCTCAGATCCGGGATTCATGTTTCCCTGGTTAGATTCGGACCAAACCAAGTATGGTTTGGTCACGAGGGGGGTCTGGGGAGTGTCTGGTGTGAAGCTGGGGTTGGTTGGTGTAAGCCGAGTTTTAACTCGAATCTTCAAATGAAGATTCGAGGACCTAGGGGATGATTCGAACTACATGGTTAGCAGATCCATGTTCAGGATGGCAAGGGGGTTCTAGGGTGTTAAGGGGAAGGTCACCGGCGTTCAGGCCGCCGGGTTTCTGGTGAAAGTGTGCAGGGGCGGCTAGGGTTTGAAGGGGATGGGTTTGGGTGAAGACGACGAGGCCGGGGTATTGGATAGGGGGGGTAGGGTAAGGATTTGGGCTTATATAGTTGGTGGGTGGGTCGATCTCAACCGTTAGATCAATCTAGATCTACGGTTTGGATCTGATGGTCTTAAGTGAAACGGTGTCGTTTCAAATGTTGAGGGTTTGGGTTTGGTCCGGGTGTAAACGGATCGGGTTTGTTGATGGGTTATGGGGATTGATCTTGGCCGTCGATCACTCTGAGATCAACGGCCCAGATCAGGCACGACTCAAACGACGTCGTTTGGACGTCCTGGGCATCAGGTGACCTGGGCTGGGCAGGCCTGGGTCTTGGGCTGTTTGTTTGGGCCAATTTTGTTAAAATTGGCCCAAGTCCGGAAGGGGTCTTTTCTTTATTTTTTTTTTATTTTTTTTTTCTTCTTTTCTTATTTATTTTAAAACAAAGCTAAGCCAAAAAAATCAAATTAAAATTAAATACACACTCAAATACAATTATTTGCACACATACTAAAATATTTCAAAACCGGTAAAGTCAAACCAAATAAAATCACGGACGAAAATGCCTATTCACGATTTTCTATTTAACGACCGAATTACGGTTTGAATTACGCAGGACACATATATATTTTTTGAATTTTATTTTAATAAAGTAAATAAACAAGAATGGGCCAAAATCACAAATAAATCCACAAGGTGCCGCACAGAAATCCGAAATTGTACAGCGGGGCCAATTATATATTTTTTTATTTCTTTTTGGAGCGATTGTCGTGTGAAGCAAAAATCACGTGCTCACATGAAGTACTTGTTTAACTTTCAAATGATAGAATTAATTCATCATTTAGATATGAAACAAGATAAAAATAAAAGAACTTTACTTTATTCCTTTCATTTTCAAAAGTACATAAACATTTGTTATGCTATAAAGAAATTGTCATTACTTGTGGCTAACTTGTACAACTTGTTTCTACGGGGTTGGCCCCGTAGACCTCGGTCCCAATGATACAACTTTGTTTCCTGGTTTTGTGTTCTCGGACGATGTGGCAGTCATTGTTGTCATATTCTCATATCATTCCCCCCGGTGTTCGAATGCTAAAAATGCAAATTTGAACACTGGAAGTTTTGCACCTTTCAAGATTCCACTAGTGAATGGTTAGATAATCTCCAGTTCAATAGCAAACTTCACTTCCCTTTAGGAATTTCTGCTATCGAGCCAAAGATTATCTAACAATCCCCAGTGGCTTACATTTGTGAACGGTTAGGTAATCTTTGCCCGATAACAAACTTTGGTACCGAGCAAAAGACTATCTAACTGCCTTGTAGTGGTTCGTTGCTTGCATGCCTTGTCATTTAAAGGTCTTATTTTCGCTAACGAATCTTTCTTCATAGTATGCTTTCCGTTGCTGCCTCGTTAAAAACCTTGCCAAAAAAATCCAATTGGGACAAAAATTGGGTGAAGGGAAAAAGTGTGCAACACATACTTTTAGTATAGGCGAGGCTCATCAACAATACTATCTTTTGAGGTGATCCACATTCCAGTTGCTTGACAACTTTACTCCATCTTGATTTTCCAATTCGTATGATCCTTTCTCGGTGATAGCTGGAACCCTGTAGGGGCCTTCCCGTGTTGGACCTAGCTTTCTTGCGTCGAACTCCCGGGTGTTCTGAGTTACTTTCCTTAAAACCAAGTCTCCTACTTTGAAATAACAGAGGTTGGATCTTCGATTATAATATCTTTCCATTCTCTTCTTTTGGGTTGCCATCCTTATATGCGCCAAGTCCCAGCTTTCATCGAGCATCTCCAACTTGACCAACATTGCTTTTTTATTCGTTTCTTCGTCTGTCCAGAAATATCTCAAGGTAGGTTCCCCTACTTCTACCGGGATCAAGCCTTTTGCTCTGTACACAAGAGAGAAAGGAGTTTCCCCCTTACTTGATTTGGCCGTCTTTCGGTGCGCCCATAGTACTCCTGGTAGCCTTTCGAGCCATTTGCCTTTGGCTGCTTCCAATCTCTTTTTGAGATTTGGATAATCACCTTGTTTGTTGATTTTGTTTGACCGTTTGTGCTCAGGTGATAGGGTGATGATGTGATCCTTTTGATTTTCAAGTCTTCAAGGAATTTTGTGACCTTTGCACCTATAAATTGTGGCCCGTTGTTGTACACTATCTGTTTTGGTATCCCGAATCTGCAAATTATATTCTCCAACAAGAAATCTACCATTTCGCGTTTGCTGATCTTCTGATAAGTACCTGTTTCAACCCATTTAGAAAAATAGTCAGTTAAAATCAAAAGAAATGTTACCTTATCGGGGGCTAGTGGCAACAGATCGACTATATCCATCCCCCACTTCATAAATGACCATGGCGACAAAACTAAGTGTAGTAGATCTGTTGGTTGATGTACCAATGGTGCGTAGCGTTGAAATTAATTGCATTTTTTAACATAAGCCTTGGCATTTTGCTCCATCCATGGCCAGTAGTATCGTGCCCTAATTATTTTTAGAACTAAAGAATCCGCGCCTGAGTGATTTTAGCAGGTTTTTTCACGGACTTCCCGCATGGCATAGTTAGCTTCGGAAGCTCCCAAACATCGAGCCAACGAGGCTTGGAAAGATATTCTATATAATTGACCTCATTTGAAGTTGTATCGAGCTGCTTTAATGCGTAGTGCCCGAGATGCCTTGGGATCTTCAGGTAATTTTCCGTGCTCGAGATAGTCAATGATCTCATTTCTCCAGTCCCAGACCAAATTGGTCGTGTTTATCTCGTAATAACTATCTGTGTCCAATACCAAGTGCATAAGCTGTACGACCGTACCGGATTCCGATCACTTCATTTTCGTGGACGAACCCCATATTGGTTAGTGTGTTTGCTTCTGCATTCTCTTCCCTCATAATGTACGTAATTGACCATTCCCTGAACCGAGGCAGAGCCTGGACTCTCACTACATACTGTTGCATGCGTTCCTCTTTGGCTTTGAAGAACCCGTAAACCTGATTTACTACCAATTAGGAGTCGCATCTGATTTTTATGAGCTCGGAGTCCAGTCTCCGAGCCAGCTCAAATCCTGCAATCAAAGCTTCATACTTTGTTTCATTGTTAGTCAGAGGAAAGGTTCTTATGGCCTACCTTAGGGTTTCTCCCGAGGGCGTGGTTAGCACTATGTCGAGCCCGGACCCTTTCACATTAGAAGCTCCGTCTGTGAACAAGGTCCAAACTCCTGATGTCGATTCTAGCGCCATCACTGCTTCTTTGGTAGCCAAAGGTAATAGTCCTGGACTGAAATCGGCCACAAGTCGACCAAAACTTGTGACTTAATCCTAGTCCTAGGTCTATATTTTATGTTAAATTCACTCATTTTGACGGCCCACTTGGCCAACCTATCTGAAAGTTCAGGTTTATGAAGAATATTCCGCAGGGAAAATGTGGTCACCACGGCTATCAGATGACATTGGAAATAAGCTCTAAGCTTTCGAGAGGCTACTACGAGAGCTAAGTCCAATTTTTTTAGATGTGGGTAGCGAGTTTCTGCTCCCATTAAAATTTTACTAACATAATAAATAGGAGATTGCGTACTTTCGTCCTTATGGACTAAAACGGCACTTACCGCTACATTCGAGACCACTAAGTAGATCAATAGTAGTTCGCCTTCCTCAGGTTTTGACAATAATGGAGGACTTGACAAATACCTTTTCAAATCCTTCAAAGCCTGCTGAAATTCCGGAGTCCATTCAAAGTTGTTATTCTTTTTGAGTAGTGAAAAGAAATGATGGTATTTTTTCGAAGATTGGGAAATGAATCTGTTCAAAGCAGCAAGTCTCCTTATCAATCTTTGAACATCTTTCACATTTGATAGCTGGTCCGGGATGTCTTCGATGGCTTTATTTTTATTGGGGTTAACCTTAATCCCCCTTTGCCACACCAGGAACCCCAAGAACTTACCGAAGCTGACCTCGAACACACACTTCTTGGGGTTAAGCTTCATGTTATGCTTCCTTAAGATGTCAAAGGTTTCTTGCAAGTGTTTAGATGATCTCATGCATTCAAATACTTAACCAGTATATCATCTATATAAACATACATAGTTTCCCTATTTATGTTTCAAGCATTTTGTTTACGAGCCGCTGATAAGTGGCTCCGGCGTTCTTAAGCCCGAAAGGCATCACATTATAACAATATGTGCCGAAGTTCGTTATGAATGAAGTTTTTCCTGATCCTCCGGGTTCATCTTGATTTGGTTGTACCCGGAGTAAGTATCGAGGAAACTCATCAACTCGTTCTCGACTGTCGCATCAATCATTTGATCAATGTTTGGCAATGGGAACGAGTCCTTTGGGCATGTCTTATTTAAATCCTTATAGTCTACGCACTTGCAAAATTTATTATTTTTCTTTGGAACTACTACTACGTTAGCTAACCAGTCAGGATACTTTACCTCTCGGATTGAACCTATATCAAGCAAACGAGTTACCTCTTCTTTGAAGAACTTGTTTCTGACCTCAATGATAGGACGCTTTTCCTTATTTTACCGGAGGGATGTTGGGATGAAGGCTCAGTTTGTGCATGGCCACTTCCAGCAGGATACCTATCGTATCCGCATGCGACCACACAAAACAGTCAACAATAAATTTAAGAAGTTCGATAAATCTAGACCTGAGCTCAAGGTTCAGTACTGTCCCCAAGTGGAACTTTTTCTCCAAGAATTTCTCGAACAATGCGACTTGCTCAAATTCTTTCGCCGTGGATTTTGTTGTGCCCGTTTCTTCTGGTACCTGGAAGTATCATGGTACATAGTAGGATTCATATGACTTCTCTCCCTGGTCGACTTCATTCGGCTCGGGGGCAAGCGTCGGTTCCTGTAATTTCTATTATGCATGCTCTTCCCTTTGCTACTGGAAACTGAGATTGCATTCATCTCCCTCGCTGCCGGTTAGCTCCTCTTAATTGCTTAATCCCCTGGGGAGTTGGGAACTTTAGCAATTGATGATATGTCGATGACACGACCTTCATATCGTGCAACCATGGCCTCCCCAAGATAATATTATAGCCCATATTAGTGTCCACTACCTCGAAAAGGGTCGTCTTCATCACCCCCTCAGCATTTGTGGGTAGCAGTATCTCTCATCGGGTTGTCACGCTTGCCAGATTGAACCCTGCGAGGAGCTTTTGTGGCCGGGATGATACTTCCGATCAACTTGTCTTGTTCCAGCACTCTCCACTAGATAATATTGTCCGAACTTCCTGGGTCCATCAAAATATGTTTAATTTTAAAATCTAAGTCATTTAAAGAAATTATCAAGGCATCGTTGTGCGGCAGTAGCAGTATATCTGTGTTTTCCTCTATGAAAGTTATTTCATCCTCAACGACTTCCCGGAGTTTCTTACTGTGGGTTATCGATACCTTCGTCTTTTTTGCTGCAAAAAATGTAACACCATTAATCTCATTCCCTCCAAAAATCATGTTGATCGTCAAACATGGAGGGTCTTCTCCCACTTTCAAAGGTTCCGCGTTATCACGATTACGGCCGTAGTTGTTTTTAGCTCGATCACTTAATTTTTTTTGAGATGCCCATTTTTCAGCAACGCTGCCACCTCCTCATGCAAATGTCAGCAGTCCCCAGTCATGTGACCATTGGTTCCGTGGTATTCATCTCATTGGTTTCGGGAATCATGCTTCTTTAATATTCCTCATAACTGTCACCAACTCCACCACGTTGACATTGAAGTTGTATTCGGAAAGCCTGGGGTAGGAGGAATCTCGTGAACCTGATATCTCCTTGTCCTACAATGACCTATTATTCAGGACGCGATCAGCTTTCCTATCGGTAACGAGTCTATCTGCCGATCGAAAACCTCTACCACGCCTTTCGGCCTTTTCATAGGCAAAAAAATCAACCCCTTGAAGATCATCAATCTGAATCGAAGTCATCCTTTGATTTCTCCTTATTCTTTTCCCAGTTCCGGACCTTGGTAGATGTGGGAAAACTGAGTGGATCATCTTCAATTCTTATCTTTGACTCATAATGATTGTGTACATCCGCCCATGTTGTTGCCTGAAACTCGAGTATACTTTCTTTCAATTTCTGGGAAGCATCGAAACTTCTCGGATTCAACTTTTAGTAAATGCATCAGCTGCCCACTCGCCTGGTATGGCTGGGAGCAACATTCTTTCCTTCTGGAATCTGGTTACGAACACCTGCAGCAATTCGGACTCTCCATGCACGATCCTGAATATGTAGGCCTTTCGGGCATGCACCTTCCTGGCCCCGACATGGGATTTGATGAAGGAATCCGTGAGCATCTCGAAGGAATCTATGGAATGCTCGGACATGAGAGAATACCATGTCAGGGGCCCCTTTGTAAGGGTCTCCCCAAATTTCTTCGGCAAGACTGACTCAATCTAGTGCAGAGCTAAATCATTTCCCTTCACCATCGTTGTATAGGTGGTGATGTGCTTCTGAGAATCTAAAGTACTATCATATTTCGGCACGTCTGGCATTTTGAACCGCTTCGTGATCAAATAACTCGGGTGCCGCACTTGGTTTGAACGACAACTGGTATATTTCTTTGGGTCCGGTCCTTTTAACATTGGTGGTGCGCTCGGAATCTGATCCATTCGGGCGTTTATTTCCCTTATAAATCGCTGAGTTCAGCTTTAAAAGGATCATTCTCATTGTTGTTACCGGATCTGCTACCGTTCCCCCTTTCTCGCCCTGTCGAAGTCGACTTCTCCCCTTGGGGTGTTGTGTCGGCCCTTTGCGTTGTTTGCTTTGCGGGAGCACCGGAAGGAACTGGACCTCGTCCATTCGCATTGTTGGAAGCACCTAACAACACTTGCTTCAACTCTGTCATAACTTGATCTTGTTGTGAGAGATGACCCGTAGTGGATTTTGTTGCTCTCTCCAGATCCTTACTGTTTTAATGATGTGCTCGTCTTCAGCATAACCAAGAGTTTCTTCTAAAAAATGTTGTAGCTATTGCCTGATGTGGACTGGCATGGCCTCATCCCCCTCGTTGCGAATATCACTGATTGAATTTTTGTGATGAGGCTGATTTCCTTGGGCCTCAACGTTGTGTGCGATGTTGACACCGTTATCTACCATTTTCTATGATTTTTGCTAAGAACAAATAATCAAACGAGTTAGTAATAGATGCAAGGATCAACTCAATTACAAAACTGTCTAAGCCCCACGGTGGGCGCTAAACTGTTTACCGTAAAATGATTCAGTTGAATTTATACGTGGTTTATAGACAAGTAAATCGATTTGATCCTAAAATGATAAATGAATTAAACAAGAAAGTAAGACTTAGCCTTGAAATCTCAGTTCGGGGAGCGGAGCTTCCGGGGGCAGTAAGAACAGTATTAATAAGCAAGAGGATAAAATAGTATTTAGCTTTTGAGTAAAGTATAGTATTAGCTTGTCAGAAAATTCGTGTCATTTGCAATAGCTATAGAGCTCAATATTTATAGTTGCACCTAGGGAACAAGGCCCTAGGATCAAGCCCCTCTTAAATGACAATTATGAAGGCCATTGAGTAATGTAAAACGATAGGCAGTGAATGCCATATTCTCTGTAACAGACTGCGTACTTAATGCTATAATATTCTCAATTAAATTTTACCAGGTGGCAGGTATTTAATTCGCCTTTATGAATACCATTATCTTCGAGATCGTTGCTTTCGGACCTGATTGTCTTCTGTATTCGGCTCTACATGTCGCTTTCTCATGCAGGCGTTTAATACGAACATATTTTACCCTATGCATATATATAAATATAACTTTTTGATAGCTAATTCCAGAATAGCCCAATGAAATAACAAAAGTATCATTCTCTAAAGTTCTTCCAATGTCTTTTAAGAGTGTGAAGATTAAAAATGAAATAAAAGTTTATCCAAATATATCTATGTAAAACTAAACAGATATTTTATATTATACCCGAATATAACTTATTTTTATCCAATAAATCAAATATTTACCAATAAATTAAACGCACTGAATAAATATTATTTAGTTCTCATATTATAATCAAATGACAAAAGTATTCTTCTCTAGAGCTGCTCTCCCAAAGTACTTAAAGAAGACCAACTTTAAAATTAATTAAAAATAAAAGTTATCAAAGTTTATTAACTTCAAAACCAATTTTTTTTGTAGAATTGCATGATAGACACTTGTACTTGTATCATTTTGACATCCCGGCCTCTCTATTTTGTGAAGTTTCATCTAAGCACTGTTGATATCCCAATTTTTCTCTCATATATTTTTAAATATGCATATATAATTTTAAAATATTGCACATGCATTTACAATTATGCGCAAGTGTTTTTACAATTTTTCTATAATTTTTAAAGGCCTTAAATCAATTTGTTTCTGCATTTTTAATTATATAAATACTCAGTAATTATTCCTCATATTACTTTATGATGATTTAATCATCTAAATTCATCTTTTATGCTCATATAAGTGTTCAAATATTTTAATTATATTTTTTACAATTACATTTGTATTTTTAAAACTATAATTGCATATTTTGCAATAATATCCCATACATATGCATAATTACATTATCTATACAGAAAATAACTTTTTATATTTTTATAATTCTAAGTAATTATTTTAAATAATCTTCATGCATAAAAATCATTTTATTATTTAATTATCTATTTTTACAAATTATTTTATTAATAAATTGGGTATTTAACAAATAGCCCCTTTAATTATGTTTAAATTTGGACCCCCCAGTCCAATTCAAATTAAACCTTAGCCCAATCCGCCACAGCCCAAATTAAATAACCCCTACCTGACTCAAAACCTCCTCTAATCGTGGCCGTTGATCTCTAAGATCAATGGTCTATGTTATCCCTTTCTATTTTTAATCCAACGACCCCCAAACCCTACCCATTCTCTTCAATTGCGCAGCCTCTGAATCCTCTCCTCCTCTCTTCTCTCTCAGACAAAACTCAAACCCTAGCCGCCGTCATCGGAAAACTACCCATTCCATGGGGTTCCTCTGTGATTTTAGGCCCTTGCCGGCCTCTTACCTCTTCTGGTTGTTCGATTTTGTTGCTTTATAAAAGAATCTCGAAGAGATCCAACTCAAATTTATTCAAAACCGTTTATGAATCTACCTACGATCATCTCCGTTTGTGAGTACTATTATCTTCGTGTTTATGGCTCGAATCTATGGTTCCAAACCAGATTTTCTTTCATCTCTGTCACTCTCTTAAAACCCTAGCCTCTTGCTACTCGAATCCATTCAGATCCTTGTAGATCTGAGATCGTTTTAAGTTTATTTTATTATTTCTCTTAAAAAAATTTCTATGTTTTCTTATTATTAACTGATTTTTTGTCTTCTCTAAAACTGGGGTTTCCCTACTTTAAGTTTCTGAAATACTAATTTTTTGGTTTTTAACCCTAATTTTCTTTACTTGTTCGACTGATTCTCATGACTATGTTCTAAACCCTAGGGTTTTGATCTCTAACAGGTTTTCTGTGAAAATGCTTAGACGTTTAAATGCTTTCATCTATGGTTTTCTTCTTTACTATTTCGACTAATCCTTTTTGAGCTTCATCTCTATGCCTTTGACATGTCCTAGGGTTTTGATTCTCTAACTATTTTTCCTGTTGTCTTTTGCCCGTTACCTTTAACTCTGTCAATTAAGTTGATAATTGATTTACTTACCTAAATTAGGGTTTGAATTTAGTACCCATATTTCCTTATTTAAGTTTCACTTGTTCTTATCCTATTTTTGTATCTGTATTATTGGTTTGATTGTGTGTCCTGATTCCTAATTGATTCCAGAAACTGTTTCTTACCTTATTAACCTTGCTCTTAATTACGGTTTGATTCTGTGTGAGATTTCTCCTTAAATTTAGTGATACTTATTTGATTCTGTCCTCTTAATTGATTCCTGACTGATTGCTAATTGATTTTTCATACCTTATGTATGTGTGATTGATTCATTACCTTATGTGACCTACCCTATTGCATGCTATAAAAACCTTTCTTGTTCTGATTTTTGAAAAAAAGACTCAGACTTACATGAATACACTCAAAAAGAAACACACACAAACAAAAAAAACTCTTGCTCTCATTCAACCTTTCTGTTACTTGTGTTTGCTATACTGTCTGGCCGTTTATCTGTTCTGTTTTAAGTGTTTCACCTTAACAAACTCTTGATTAATTCATGATTTCTATGCTCTCAACTTTTGTTACCTTTCTATATGATTGTCTGATCAGTAATTTGATCCCAGCATGATGTTCTCTGATTAATATATGCCTGTATGTTTACCTAGTAATAGCTAATGGATTAAGGCCATGTGAAACCTTGTTCAAATTAATTGTTACCATGTCCTGTCTGTTGTTTGATTACTGGAGTTCAGGGTTGAATTCCTTCTGCTAAGTGTGTGCTGCCTGTGGTTTTTGTAATCTGGTAATCTGTTCCTATGCACTTCTGAAATCCAAACTATTTTTCTAAAATAAAACTGTCTCCTATTTTCATATATTATTTTCAACTCCTACTCTTAGTTAACTAGGGTCCTGCTACTCCCAATGTGAGCATTGCTTAGGGTCCATGAGATTCCTCTGAACTCTGACACATTGGGGCTGGTTTCCAATCCTTTATGAATTGCTTCTAAACACTTGTTCTCTAGTGTGAGCACTGCCTTGGGTTCCCGAAGCCCTTGGAAACTCTGACACACTAGAGATTTGGGGTTCTTGGTACTTTGCCAATGGTTGATGTGTATCTCTGAGCTTTGGAGCCATTATGGTTTGAAGGCCTGAGTTATCTGGATGCATTTGGCCTTCTGCAGGCCTCCTATAGTTATATATTTTGTAATTTATCCATTTGCTTATGGTCTGTAATAATTATTTTGTAATAACGATGGGGTAATAGTGAATTGGGGAAAACTGGGCCTAGTTTAATGTTTGCATGAGAATGGGGTAGAAAACCTGCTTTAGGTGCTTGTTTCTTTCAAATATTTTTCACTACTATATGTTAGATGTCCTGCCTATATGTTATTTACTTGTTCAGTTATATTCTGTTACTGCATGCAATAGATAACATGCCTATAGGTATTTGTTTCAATACATTCTATTACTATAGATAACATACCTATAGGGTCAAAATAGTTATGAATATCCCGTCAAGATTCACCACTACATTTAAATCATGCTCATAAAGTTTCAAAATCAGTTATGCATTTTAAAGATCATGCCTATAAAGTTTTAAATCACTTCTGCGTTTGTATGCCATGTCTATATGAAATTTCAGAATTAATTTCTATATTTAGATACCATGCCTAAAAGGTTTAGAATTAATTTATGCATTTAGATACTATGCCTATAAGGTTTTAAAATTAATTTCTGCATTTAGATACCATGCCTATAGGGTTTTAAGATCAGTTTCAGCACCTAGTAAATATGCCTATAGGGTCTAAAGGATAAAATCCCGTCTGCTTTAACCACTAGTTCATAATCATGGTCCGATTAATGTTTAGATGTTATGTCTATGGGATTCTGCCAAGCTATAACTTGGGCAATCCTGTAGGTCAATTGGATTTTGGGTTTAAAATTGCTACTTTCCTTCTATTTGAAACCTGCCCAGATTCAAGAAGTAATAAAATCAGTAGGCAAACTGATTAGGTATTGACTGCCTCGCCTTAATGAAACTACTAAATATTTTGTGCTCATCTAGATATCCTGCTATAGGACTTTAAATCATTTAAAACTGTTTGTTTGAGGTGTGCAATTGTTTGTCTATTTGTGGAGGTAAATATGAGCCCTTAATTGCATCTTTGTGTGATAGTCCTATTTGACTTTTTGTTTGTCGCTTAGTTTTCTCTTTTAAACAACACAGGTGAGTCTAGAACTTCCTTAAATAGAGATCCTAAACACTTCCAGAGCCATAGGTAAGGGACGGGTAATGCACGCATAAGGCACGTACTAGATACTATTAGAACACTTACGAAACAATAATTAAAGGGAAGGTAATCGGGTAGTAAAGGATATGATGACCTGTGTACTAATGCTACGCGTAACACCTCTATTTGAGGAAAGTTTACCGAGTATTGCACAGAAGTGATCCTATAGGCTAAAAAACCTAGGACCCCCTTTACTCCTTGTTCTAAGAGTAATATCTACTTGTTTAAATTGCTTATAAGACTAATTCACTTAAATTGAGTTTGGCCGGGACCTACCGTTGTGGACCTCGAGGGGTGCCTAACACCTTTCCCTCAAGGTTATTTCGAGCCCTTACCCAATCTTTGGTAATGTAAACTGGTTTATGAGTTATTTGTTTTAGGTGCCTTAACGCACCTTAAAACCGTTAGGTAGCGACTCTTCAAATTCTATACCCAATTCCTAAAAAGAAATGAGTTGTCCCAAAAAAATGTCGAAATCCGGACTCCACGAGGAAAAAGGGGGCACGACAGCATGGCGACTCTGCTGGGGATATTTTAGGCTCTTACCATAATGAACTTGTTTTTGTGAATTAGTCTTAAGCATGCTTATTTCTTGTTAATACATGTGCACCTTTTCCCATTCCCCCCTTTATTTGGATTTAATTTTCTATTTTCAAGCATTTATGATTTCCTTTACTACTGAGACTAGCTTGTCTTCTTGTTTTCTTTCTTAACGTCTTTCAATTATTAAATACCACATTTATCATTTTTTAACGTGCAAATATGTGACAACATGCTATTTATTGTTGCATAAATCATGCTCAATATCATATTCCACTCGTGCGTAATCAATCCTATGGTAACGCTTGATGAGTGTTTGCGCTCTTCCTATATATCACCCTTTAAATTCGGAAAGGCGTATTTGCGGTAAAACTAGTCGATCAACGGTGCAGTCGACGGTTCCGTCCTTTCCCTCTCAAGTTGTCCACTTGAGGTTACCAGTCTAGACCTCTCTAGAAACCTTACTCTGATTAATTGTACATGCATCATGGTCAAATCTAGCCGGGTTAATATGTTGTCCGCATAATAACCCTTTAAGAGAAGCCTCGTCCAAAAGTCCATCGCGTTTTTCATAATCCCAACGGACGCAACCACGATTGTGTGCATTAATTTTGTGAGAAATAATTGCCAATATGCTAATCATTGCTGTATAAATAGTTGAATCTGGAGGGGAAAAGGGCCTAACCATATTTGTTTTGCAGAAAATGAGACACGAAGTCCCCAGGTTCGGCATGGTTTGTAACATACCACCATTGTTGCAAGATTGGCGGGAGGATCTTCCATCAAGTGATAAGAATCATGTGAAAAGAGTCTTGGGAAATTTACCTTCTTAATTGAATCTTCAGCCAAATAATATGCTAATCGAGGCTGCCACAATGTTCTGGGACAAGGAAAGAGTCGTGTTTCACTTTGGAAACATAGAAATGACCCCTCTCTTGGAAGAAATTGGGGGATTCGCTGGGCTACCTTGGGATAGCCCTGGTTTATTGGTGCCGGAAAATCGATCTACTAGAGGGTTTCTAAAGATGATGGGATTAAAGAAGAATGATGACTTGGAGTGCCTGAAAAGTTCCTACATACCCTTCGACTTCCTCTATGAACGATACAGTTACAACAGATCTTATCGTATCTTCGATGATGAATTCTCCATCACTTCCTTGGGTTGGATCCATCGCAGGGTTTTTGTGTTCATTATCTATTTCTTGGGTATGTTAGTATTCCCGATCCAAGGGGATAGAATCCACACCGGATTGGCCATGGTAGCCAAAACCTTGATGGAAGGGATCGAAGGGCAGACATATACTATTGTCCCTATGATCATAGCAGACATATACTGGGACTTGGAGCACTGTCAGAAGGGGTACAAATACTTCGAAAGTTGCAATCTGCTGCTGCAAGTTTGGCTGTTATAACATCTCCAAAAGGGTCAATATCGTCAAGAGTTTTCGCGAAAACCGTGGATTGATCACATAGCCTTCCATCATCCCAAGAAAATGACCTATATCCCAGACAGATTTGCTCAACCAGAGGATGTTGTAGGGTGGGTGTAGTTTTTCAACAATCTGACCGAGGACCAGGTTCAACGGTTGTTCAAGTGATTCCCTACCGACGAGTTCATCATCAGATCCAGGGATGTTCCACACTTGGTATTGATCGGGTTAAGGGATGCCTTCCCTTATGCTCCCCTCAGGGTTATGAGACAGGCAGGCATGAAGCAGGTCATACCGCGAGTTGCTAAAATGAGTCATTTCATAGGCGATTTTAAGGGTGACGCCAGTCCATACAAAAATGAAGCTCAACACATGTGGCATTTGAAATTATCATGAAAAAGGACACCATCGAGCAGATCGATATAATGCTGGTCATGTGTACTTTTATCCATCACGGTTCGAGGATAATATAGCAGGAATATTTGAGCCAAGGGTTGGCCCAGGAAATAGAGTCAGAAATGAGGTTGTTGAGGCACAAATGAAGTACAACAAACTGCGCAAAAGAGTTCACGAGTCTGAGGCCGAGCACATGGAGCGCCACAAGACCGACATGGAACTAATCAATGAATGGAGAGAGAGGGCTGTTAAATCAAGCGAAAGGTTAGAGTATTTGAAGTACAGTCTGATGTAATTAGAGGGAAAGATGAGGAGGAGAGTCACTGATTGCCAGAACGCTGAAGGAAGCGAAGGAGGACATTTAACAAGGGCATACTTACTACTGAACTTGCGCGAACTGGGGGATCTGATCGACAAGAGCATCCATCCTGGAGAAGGTCCTTCTAGGACCAAGTAAATTGGGTTTATTTGCTTTTTCAAATGTAATAAGGCCAAGTGTCATTAGTGACTTATCTTATTTAGTGTCGTTTTAGATTCATCTATTTTTACATTAATGAAATGAGGCAATTATTGGCACTGAAATTCTCCAAGTCTATTTGTCGCTAGGACTACCTCGGGCACGAGGCTCCCAAATTAGGACGCGAATTTACTTTCTTGCAATATGTGTTTAAATACTACAAACACTCTCAGAATCATTACTGACTTGTTTACCCTTCTGTTTTTCTTTATTTTTATTATTCCTATTCCCTAAGGTTGGTTTGCACATACTGACATCATTAGTATATCACACCAGATCTAGAGGCCCTCCACCTTCTCCTCCGAGTAACCCGAAAAGTAGAGGAAAAGCTAAGATGGATGACTTGAGTGGTATATGAAAAGAAAATGGTGAGAACATTAAAACTTCAGACGGTCGGAGTACCCCAACATAAAATGATTTGGTTTTAAGATTAGAACAAAAGATACTGGAGTTATAATGAGAACTTGAGCAGGTCCGTAATTTGGCAAATCTCTCCCTCACCCTAAATGTCCCAGACGTTAACCAACAAAATGCTCAAAACCCATCACCTCCTCAAAATACGCCAAACCAACGCCCACAAAATCCTCTCGCACCTCATCAGTACACCACACCACCTCAAAACCTCAATCCTTTACCGATACTAACTCCTCCACAACACCATCATCAACCAACCCAGTACCCACAAACCACTACCTATCACACTCCTCAGAACACACCACAACCTATTCTCGATCCTCAAAACTCGACTAACAACCACCACTACACCCAATTCCCTGGCACCCACCAAAACAACCCCATATACGTGGAAACCATACCCCACTCCACTCAACCAATCTCCTATACACCAGAATCCATTGAGAAGGACCTGCTCATCAAGAACATGGTCGAGGAGCTCAAGAAGTTAACAAGTCGAGTTCAGGGTGTTGAAAGAGGTAAAGGAATAAAAGGTATGAACTATGAGGATTTATGCATACAACTGGATGTGGAACTGCTGGAAGGTTACAAATGTCACGACCCAAACTGAAGGGCCATGACTAGCACCCGACCACACTTGCCGAGCACCAACGTACATTTCATCTAACCTTCAGTATTATCTTTTAAGGCTGACGAGATCAATATAAATGGTAGACCTAGATCATGGACAACCAGCAATAAAATATGATGGCATGAATATACATAGCAGGGGATGACCAGACAATCAAGAAACTACATATAAGGTATGAGCTACCACGCTACTATGAAAGACTATACAACAAAAACTAGCCGACAAGGCATACCAAACTATACATGAGCCGACACCTGTCTATGAGCCTCTAAAAGAACATAAGTGTTGCAACATAGCCGGAACAGGGCCCCGACATACCCATAATGTCTATAACAAAAATTGCATACCAAGACCAAGGCAAGTCCGGAGAAGGGATCTCGCCAATCACCGCTGAACTGGACAGTCTACTGTGGTGGGGGAGCTGCACCTGTCTGTCTATCAGGACCTGCAGCACGACATGCAGCGTCCACAAATAAAAGGACGTCAGTACGAATAAAGTACTGAGTATGTAAGGCAAGGAACCATAAATACGATCAGTAATGTAAGCAAGGATAGAGAATATACAACCTGTAACATCTTAGTACCTCTGAGGGCTACTTACATGAAATGCATGATACATATGTATAAATACATAAACCTTTAAAGCATTCGCCTCTGTGGGCATCATCATCATCATATCGTACCCGACCATAATAGGCTCGGTAGAATCGTACCCGGCCACGTGGAGCTCGGTAAAACCCAACTGATCAGTGGTTGCACAATAGGTGCCGTACCCGGCCAACTATAGCGTGGCTCGGTAGAGTAAAATAGATACATATATATAATGCATGCTCGACTCATGGAATCACATTCTAAACCTTTCAGAGTGACGTAAGGTCGGTATCCTCTGTACACGTTATTAGGACTAACTCTTCACTATGAACCTTATAAGAATTAGGAAGTACCAATAACATTGATAACATAAGACTAAGAGAAGCAACATTAACATCAATCGTTCCATAAGAGGGAAAACAATGTAAGTACTGCTAGCTTCTAAGAGTAGAGTATCTTGGAAGATCGTTCATTACATTATGTGCAATCGGAGTCGTGCAAAAGAAGGAAAGGGATAGCCTCACATACCTTGTATATACTGCCCCAATCTCAAGCTATGCAATTGTCAAAACTCCTTAGTCTACAATAAGAGAAACGATACTATCGTTATCATTTAAGCGTCATAACTATTATGTATCGACCACAACCTATTTTACGATGAAACGGACAGCACCTCCCCTATATATATGACCTCACACCATTCAAAACAATCACCAAACAGCCCAAACATCATCAATAATAAACATATTGAGCCTCCCAAAATAGTCCACACACAGCCTAATCACTCCATACATACGACGACCACCGTAGTCGTGTCAAACAACCTGGAAATGTTACGAATAACTATCAGCCCATAAACCTACATATATATGGTGTTTCTCCACACCCTTCCTCCTCCAAAACTCCACAAGATAGTAGTAAAATACGCAGCCCAACAACAACGCAAAACAGTCCACAAAACAATAACATTACTACCAAGCCTTTCGATATATATCTCACAAGTTCTAGCTTCAATGGCTTAGCCGCAACTTGGATAATCTTAAATACATATAGAGTAAGAGGTTACTTACCTTTATACAGAAAGAACAACTCCAATTTGACCTTAAATTTCCAAGAAATATCCCTCCAATGCTGCCACAACAACAAAAAAATGAAACTAGCGATCAATTAGTGTTTTTCGGCACTAGAATCACTTTAGAAGGCTTGAAATCACCTAGGATTGATATTAAGAACATTAGGGAGTATTTACAGAACATATACCCTTTAAAACAACCTCCCACACGAGCTGGAACGACACAAAAATGAGCAACAACAAGAAGAACAAGAGACTTACTAGCGCCACGGAATTCCCGACACTTGATTTGTGTTGTTTGCCCTTTTTTGGGTCTTGAATCTTGAGAGAACCTTGAGAGGATGTTCCTAGGGTTCTAAGGTCTGAAAATAGTGAAAAGAAATGACTAAAAACGGGTTGTAGTCATCCTATATAGGTCCAAATATCTTAAACCGACTTAGTGGGCCCCATAGAGAGGTGCTTGGCGCAGTCTCGCGAAAACGCGAATATCTCTCTACTCCGAGATCGTATCGATGAACGGTTTAATGCGTTGGAAACTAGACTCATAGATATTTAATTTTGTGGGTAGATCACCCCGTAATTCCTTGTAAATTATGAGAAAAGATTAGAAACATTTGACCTAATGTTTAAAGTAAAATTATGAACCTAAGTTGCGACAACTTTTGTCGACTTTTGTTTCATAACTCGTTTGACTTCAAGACTTATGATACGGATATTATATGATTAAAATACCTTAATAAATGACCTCTTGAGTGTATTAAGCACCGCTAGATTACCTGAAAATACGAGTTACAACATCCTTGATTCGTTTAACTTCTAATATTGGTTAATCACCCTTATACACTCTTGTATCACTTAAGACCAATAGGATTGACTTCTTATCATCTCAAAGATAATTCCTTCTTGGATTTATGTTAACTAATATATGGCATGAACTAACACATGTGGATATGGGTTGTAACACCCTCCCCCCTTAGGAACATTCGTCCTCGAATGTAAGGGTTTATGGGGAGTTTAAATCACCGTGGATTCCAATGGAAATTTCCGATCAATTTTCCCCTATAAAATGGTCACTAGCAAAACTTGCATGTAATTAAGCCCAACATATGGCTTCACAAGGCTACACAAAGCATTATGCGTATTTACATTATCTACATATCACCATTTTGTATTAAGGAGGAGTATTCTCAAATTATTGCTTACCTCATAAAGCCGTTTCTTCTTCCAATGTATCCTGTCTTCCACCAGCATCCTTGTTATCTTCATTCTGGAATAAGTAAGGGTATTTAGACTTCATCTCCTCTTCTACTTCCCATGTCATTTCTTCCATATTTTTGTTCCTCCACAATACTTTGACGGAAGCTACATCTTTTGTTCTCAGCTTGCGGACTTGCCGATCTAATATCGCCACTGGCACTTCTTCATATGATAGGTCCTCTGTAACTTGTACATCTTTGATAGGGACGACTCGAGAAGGGTCTCCAATACATTTTCTCAACATAGATACATGGAATACCGGGTGGACAAATTCCAATTCGGATGGCAATTCTAACTCATAAGCAACCTGTCCAATCCGTCGAAGAATTTTATACGGCCCGATATACCTTGGACTCAGCTTACCTTTCTTCCCAAAACGCATAATACCCTTCATTGGTGAGATCCTCAGGAAAACCCAATCACCAACCTCAAACTCTAGATCACGACGTCGGACATCAGAATAAGATTTTTGCCTGCTTTGTGCCGTCCTCAATCGCTCCTGTATCACTTTCACCTTCTCAATAGCTTGGTGAATCAAATCTGGCCCATATAATTCTGTTTCACCGACTTCGAACCATCCAACTGGTGATCTACATCTCCTCCCGTATAGTGCCTCGTATGGGGCCATTTTAATACTGGAATGGTAGCTATTGTTATAGGCGAATTCTATGAGTGGAAGATGATCATCCCAATTCCCCTTAAAATCTAGAACACATGCTCGTAGCATATCTTCCAGTGTCTGAATGGTACGTTCAGCCTGTCCGTCAGTCTGCGGATGAAATGCAGTGCTGAGATTTACCTGTGTGCCTAAACCCTTCTGGAAAGACCTCCAAAAGTTAGCCGTAAATTGAGCTCCTCGATCTGATATAATAGATATGGGCACACCATGAAGCCTAACAATCTCCTTGATATACAACTTTGCATAATCTTCAGCCGTGTAAGTTGTCTTCACTGGCAGAAAATGGGCACATTTTGTAAGTCGATCAATTATCACCCAGATGGAGTCAAACTTATGATAAGAGCGAGGTAATCCAATAATGAAGTCCATATTAATCACCTCCCACTTCCAGGTCGGAATCTCTATATTTTGAAGCAATCCACCGGGTTTCTGATGTTCTATCTTTACTTGTTGACAATTGGGACACTGGGCTACAAATTCAGCAATAGACTTCTTCATATTATCCCACCAATACTGCTCCTTGACATCATGATACATCTTTGTCGAGCCGGGATGGATGGAATATCGGGATTGATGAATCTCATTCATAATCTTCTCTCGCAACCCTGCCACATTAGGCACACACAATCGGCTCTGGTATCTCAGTGCCCCATCTTTTCCGATCCTAAAAGCCATACTTTTACACTGTTGAATGCTTTCTCTTAATCGTACTAAGATAGGATCTTCATATTGTCGTGCTTTTACCTCGGCTACCAAAGATGATTCTGATGTATTCTGTACAGTAACACCTCCGTCATCAGAGTCTAACAATCTGATTCTCATATTGGCTAGCTGATGAAGCTCTTTAATCAACCCCCATCTACCTGCCTCAATATGTACTAAGCTTCCCATTGATTTACGGCTGAGAGCATCTGCCACAACATTGGCTTTACCGGGATGATACAATATCTCAACGTCGTAGTCTTTCAATAATTCAAGCCACCTACGCTGCCTCAAATTCAACTCTTTCTGCTTGAAGATGTATTGTAAACTCTTGTGATCTGTGTAGATGTCAACATGGACGCCGTATAAGTAGTGCCGCCATATCTTCAAAGCATATATTACTGCAGCCAATTCCAAATCATGGGTTGGATAATTCTTTTCATGCTTCTTCAATTGTCTTGATGCATAAGCAATCACATTCCCACGCTGCATCAATACGCACCCTAAACCTATACCTGAGGCATCACAATATACCACATAACCTTCTGTTCCTTCAGGAAGAGTGAGCACTGGTGCAGATGTCAATCGATTCTTCAGCTCCTGAAAACTACGTTCACAAGTGTCAGACCACTGGAATTTGGTAGCTTTTTGTGTTAACTTAGTCAATGGTGATGATATAGAGGAAAATCCTTCTACAAACCGCCTATAATATCCTGCTAGCCCTAGGAAGCTGCGGACTTCTGATGGTGTTGTAGGTCTCGTCCAATTCTTTACTGCATCGATCTTCTGAGTGTCGACACTAATACCCTCATCAGATATCACATGGCCAAGGAATGCTACTGAGTTCAGCCAGAATTCACATTTGGAGAGCTTAGCATATAACTTACGATCCTGAAGCGTCTGTAATACTATCCGCAAGTGGCCCGCATGTTCCACCTCCGAACGAGAATACACTAGAATGTCATCAATGAATACAATCACGAACACATCAAGATAGGGCCTGAATATAGTATTCATGAGATCCATAAAAGCTGTTGGGGCATTTGTTAGCCCGAACGACATCACCAAGAACTCAAAGTGCCCATATCTTGTCCGGAAGGCCGTCTTTGGAATATCCTTCTCCCTAACCCTCACTTGATGATACCCTGAACGTAAATCAATCTTAGAGAAATACTTGGCACCCTGGAGTTGGTCAAACAGGTCATCAATTCTTGGAAGTGGATACTTGTTCTTTATAGTAGACTTATTCAACTGTCGATAGTCGATACACATCCGTAACGACCCGTCTTTCTTCCGCACGAATAGGACTGGTGCACCCCAAGGTGAAGTGCTAGGCCTAATAAAGCCCTTATCCAGCAAGTCCTTCAACTGCACCTTCAACTCTCGCAACTCTGCCGGGGCCATTCTGTATGGAGGAATAGAGATCGGTTGAGTGTCAGGTAACACATCAATGCTAAACTCAATCTCCCTTTCAGGAGGAAGGCCTGGGAGTTCATCTGGGAAAACATCTGGGAATTCGTTGACCACAGGGATTGATTGTAAAGTAGGCGGTTTCGCCTCCACATCCCTAACGCGAACGAGATGATAAATGTAACCTTTTGAGATCATTTTCCTTGCCTTAAGATAGGAAATAAACCTACCTTTCGGTGTAGCAATGTTCCCTTTCCATTCAATGACGGGTTCACCCGGAAATTGGAACCTAACCATCTTCGTACGACAGTCAACATTTGCATAGCATGAGGCCAACCAGTCCATTCCCATTATCACATCAAAATCAACCATTTCTAACTCAAATAAATTTGCCGAGGTTTGACGACTACAAATCATCACAGTGCAACCTCTATATACCCTTCTAGCAATCACAGAATCTCCTATCGGAGTAGATACCGCGAGGGGTTTACTTATCAATTCAGGTTCAATGCCAAACTTATTAGCCACAAAGGGTGTAACATATGATAATGTAGATCCCGGATCAATCAACGCATATACATCATAAGAAAACACAGATATAATACCTGTAACAACATCTGGAGACGACTCGAGATCCTGTCGACCTACTAGAGCATAGGTTCGATTTTGAGCACCACTCGAACTCGGCACTGCACCTCTACCCCTACCACGACCTGTCGACTGCTGAAAACCCCGTGCTGGAGGTCGAACTGATGAGGAAGAACCAGACACAGATCCAGTCGGCTGAGCCATACCATCACCTCCTCTATTAGGACAATCCCGCATCATATGGCCAGGCTGCCCGCACGAATAGCATGCATCAGAACCTCGACGACACAGTCCAAAGTGGGCCTTGCCGCACTGATCACAATGTGGTGTTGGGGGTCTCATCTGACTAGTATCCCTGGGATGTTGCGAGCCAGATGCCCGCGAACTCTGACCTGGACCAGAATAGGATCGATCATATCGAGGCCTCTGAAACTGTGGAGGAGCACTAGCTACAGGTGGCGCCGAACTCCTCGAAAACTGTGGCCTGATGCGGCCTCTGAAGTCATCAGAATACCCTGCAAATCTTGCCCTCTTATGCTGGCCTCTATCCTGCTCCCTAACTGCCCTCTGCTGGCGCTTACGATCCTCTAGGGTCTGGGCATAAGCTTGAATACGGGAAATATCCATGCCCTCCACCAAGGAGGCTGTCGTACACTCATTTATCAGATGTGGTCCCAACCCATTCACGAACATATGCACCCTATCACTCATCTCGGCCACCATATGGGGAGCATACCTTGCCAAAGAATCAAACTGCATACTGTACTCTCGCACACTCATATTACCTTGTCTAAGGTTCAAGAACTTATCAGCTCTAGCTCGTCGTATCTCAACTGGCAAGTAGTGACGAAGAAAGGCCTCAGAAAATTCCTTCCACACAGCTGGAGGAGGGTTCGGACCCCTGGATCTCTCCCAACTATCATACCAGAGAACCGCTAAATCCCGTAGCCGATAAGAAGCCAAATCTACTGCCTCTGTATCACTAACATGCATAACCCGAAGTGTACGATGAACCTGGTCAATAAAAGTCTGTGGGTCCTCCTTGGGGTCTGATCCGGTAAACACTGGAGGGTCTAAATTAATAAAATCACAAACTCTTGTACTAACTGGTTTCTCAGCAGCACCTGTATTCTGCCTCTGAGCCTGAGCAGCTACCAAGCTAGTCAATAACTGCAAAGCACTCCGCATATCCTGGTCTGGAGTGTCAGACGGAGGAACTGGAGGCGCTGGGTGCCTTCTAATATCCTCTGGAGGAGATGGAGTAGATGAGGTATGAGAGGGCATCTCACTTTGAGCCTCACTTTGTCCTGCTCTGACTTGGGGCACCTGACTGGTACCCTCTCCCGCTGCTGTATCAAGCCGTCTACTAATCGTTTGCTTCCTAGTCGAAGGCATCACTGAAAAAAAGGTGAATATTAGAGACGAACACTTACGACTCAACTCTACGCACGATCTAGATTCAGGAAGAAGGTAACAACCCTAGATGTCATGTAGCCTCCTGATTATAAATGTGGCGCGCTACACATCCATAATCAAGACTCTACTAGACACGGCTCATAGACAACCCCTAGGACAGACTTGCTCTGATACCAAGTTTGTCACGACCCAAACTGAAGGGCCATGACTAGCACCCGACCACACTTGCCGAGCACCAACGTACATTTCATCTAACCTTCAGTATTATCTTTTAAGGCTGACGAGATCAATATAAATGGTAGACCTAGATCATGGACAACCAGCAATAAAATATGATGGCATGAATATACATAGCAGGGGATGACCAGACAATCAAGAAACTACATATAAGGTATGAGCTACCACGCTACTATGAAAGACTATACAACAAAAACTAGCCGACAAGGCATACCAAACTATACATGAGCCGACACCTGTCTATGAGCCTCTAAAAGAACATAAGTGTTGCAACATAGCCGGAACAGGGCCCCGACATACCCATAATGTCTATAACAAAAATTGCATACCAAGACCAAGGCAAGTCCGGAGAAGGGATCTCGCCAATCACCGCTGAACTGGACAGTCTACTGTGGTGGGGGAGCTGCACCTGTCTGTCTATCAGGACCTGCAGCACGACATGCAGCGTCCACAAATAAAAGGACGTCAGTACGAATAAAGTACTGAGTATGTAAGGCAAGGAACCATAAATACGATCAGTAATGTAAGCAAGGATAGAGAATATACAACCTGTAACATCTTAGTACCTCTGAGGGCTACTTACATGAAATGCATGATACATATGTATAAATACATAAACCTTTAAAGCATTCGCCTCTGTGGGCATCATCATCATCATATCGTACCCGGCCATAATAGGCTCGGTAGAATCGTACCCGGCCACGTGGAGCTCGGTAAAACCCAACTGATCAGTGGTTGCACAATAGGTGCCGTACCCGGCCAACTATAGCGTGGCTCGGTAGAGTAAAATAGATACATATATATAATGCATGCTCGACTCATGGAATCACATTCTAAACCTTTCGGAGTGACGTAAGGTCGGTATCCTCTGTACACGTTATTAGGACTAACTCTTCACTATGAACCTTATAAGAATCAGGAAGTACCAATAACATTGATAACATAAGAATAAGAGAAGCAACATTAACATCAATCGTTCCATAAGAGGGAAAACAATGTAAGTACTGCTAGCTTCTAAGAGTAGAGTATCTTTGGAAGATCGTTCATTACATTATGTGCAATCGGAGTCGTGCAAAAGAAGGAAAGGGATAGCCTCACATACCTTGTATATACTTCCCCAATCTCAAGCTATGCAATTGTCAAAACTCCTTAGTCTACAATAAGAGAAACGATACTATCGTTATCATTTAAGCGTCATAACTATTATGTATCGACCACAACCTATTTTACGATGAAACGGACAGCACCTCCCCTATATATATGACCTCACACCATTCAAAACAATCACCAAACAGCCCAAACATCATCAATAATAAACATATTGAGCCTCCCAAAATAGTCCACACACAGCCTAATCACTCCATACATACGACGACCACCGTAGTCGTGTCAAACAACCTGGAAATGTTACGAATAACTATCAGCCCATAAACCTACATATATATGGTGTTTCTCCACACCCTTCCTCCTCCAAAACTCCACAAGATAGTAGTAAAATACGCAGCCCAACAACAACGCAAAACAGTCCACAAAACAATAACACTACTACCAAACCTTTCGATATATATCTCACAAGTTCTAGCTTCAATGGCTTAGCCGCAACTTGGATAATCTTAAATACATATAGAGTAAGAGGTTCCTTACCTTTATACAGAAAGAAAAACTCCAATTTGACCTTAAATTTCCAAGAAATATCCCTCCAATGCTGCCACAACAACAAAAAAATGAAACTAGCGATCAATTAGTGTTTTTCGGCACTAGAATCACTTTAGAAGGCTTGAAATCACCTAGGATTGATATTAAGAACATTAGGGAGTATTTACAGAACATATACCCTTTAAAACAACCTCCCACACGAGCTGGAACGACACAAAAATGAGCAACAACAAGAAGAACAAGAGACTTACTAGCGCCACGGAATTCCCGACACTTGATTTGTGTTGTTTGCCCTTTTTGGGTCTTGAATCTTGAGAGAACCTTGAGAGGATGTTCCTAGGGTTCTAAGGTCTGAAAATAGTGAAAATAAATGACTAAAAACGGGTTGTAGTCATCCTATATAGGTCCAAATATCTTAAACCGACTTAGTGGGCCCCATAGAGAGGTGCTTGGCGCAGTCTCGCGAAAACGCGAATATCTTTCTACTCCGAGATCGTATCGATGAACGGTTTAATGCGTTGGAAACTAGACTCATAGATCTTTAATTTTGTGGGTAGATCACCCCGTAATTCCTTGTAAATTATGAGAAAAGATTAGAAACATTTGACCTAATGTTTAAGTAAAATTATGAACCTAAGTTGCGACAACTTTTGTCGACTTTTGTTTCATAACTCGTTTGACTTCAAGACTTATGATACGGATATTATATGATTAAAATACCTTAATAAATGACCTCTTGAGTGTATTAAGCACCGCTAGATTACCTGAAAATACGAGTTACAACATCCTTGATTCGTTTAACTTCTAATATTGGTTAATCACCCTTATACACTCTTGTATCACTTAAGACCAATAGGATTGACTTCTTATCATCTCAAAGATAATTCCTTCTTGTATTTATGTTAACTAATATATGGCATGAACTAACACATGTGGATATGGGTTGTAACAACAAACCTCCCAAGTTCGAGATGTTTGATGGAACGGGTGATCCTAAGGTTCATTTGAGGACTTATTGTGACAAGATCATGGGGGTTGGAAAAGATAAAAGGATCCGAATGAAGCTCTTCATGAGAAGTCTTACCGGAGATGTCCTGTCCTGGTACATAAGTCAGAACCCTAAGAAGTAGGCCAATTGGGTGAGCATGACATCAGACTTTATGTACCGGTTCAGGTTCAATACAGAGAATGCACCAGATGTCTTCTATATCCATAACCTAAAGAAGAAACCAACTGAGACTTTTCGCGAGTATGCTACTCGATGGAGGCCGGAAGCAGCCAAGGTCAGACCGGTGTTAGACGAGGAACAGATGAACAAGTTCTTTGTCAGGGCACATGACACACAGTATTATGAAAGGCTAATGGTCATTGAGAATCAAGTTCTCTGATATCATCAAACTCGGAGAAAGGATTGAAGAGGGTATCAAAAGCGGGATGGTGACAAATTTCGAGGCACTGCAGGCCACGAACAAAGCATTGCAATCAGGGGGCATATCAAAGAAGAAAGAAGTAGGGGCAGTAATGGCGGCCGAAGGTCCAAAATCTCCACTCACATACCAAATACCTCCACCTACATACCAACCCTCATCTCCCAGATATTCCCAATCCGCCATCGGTTATCACACTTATAACACCCAACCAGCGTACTATCATTCACCTCTAACTCGTCCAAATTACCAGAAACCTCGACCTAATTTTGATCGCAAACCACCCAAACAGTACACTGCCATTGCTGAACCCATCGACCAACTGTACTAAAGGTTGAGGGCTGGTGGTTATGTCACCCCTATTCCTACTGTGGCAATGAAGAATTCATCTCAATAGGTCAACCCAAATAAAACCTGTGCATATCATTCCAGTATGAAAGGGGCACACCATTGACAAGTGTCGGACATTGAAAGATAAGATCCAAACATTGATTGATAACAAGGTCATACAGGCAAAGGAAGCTACACCCAACATCCGCAACAATCCTCTTCCAGATCATAGGGGCGAAGGGGTCAATGCGATAGAAATTGATGAGGAGTGGTATCCCAAGGGATCAATTAGACTTATCAAAGAGGGCGACGATCCTAAAAAGCCTGCAATCACCCTCAATCCTATTGTGGTCCAGGTACAACCGCTAGTTGAGGTTGAGGTAACCGCATAGGTTCTATTTGAGGTAGAAATAACACCACCTGCAACCACGCTTGTTCCATTTGAAGTATAAATGGCCACACCTTTCACAGTAACAGTAGCAACCACGCCTCCTTTCAAGTCAAACGCCATAACTTGGGATTACGTCGCCGAATCTAGGCGAAAGGGAAAAGCAAAAATGGAAGAATCTGGTGCCACATAGGGAATGAACAGAACTGGAAGGATCTATACACCCGAAAGTTTGGGAGGATCAAGCAAGGAGGCTGCTACTAAACAAGTTGTCATTGAAACTGGACCGGGCGATCTTTGGAGGAAAGTACAAGTGAGAGAATACTCTGCCGTCAATCATTTAAACAAGAACCCCGCCCAGATATCCATCCTGTCACTGTTACAGAATTCAGAGGCGCATAAGATTGCTTTGATGAAGGTGTTGAATGAAGCTTACGTGCCCAACAATATCACTAGTGGAGAAATGGCCAACATGGTAGGGCAAGTACTAGAGAGTCACGAGATCACCTTTCACGAGGACGAACTACCACTTGAAGGGTCAAGTCACAACAAGGCACTGCATATCACAGTACAGTTTGAAGACAAATTCATTGCCAGGGTCCTAATAGATAGGGGTTCAAGCCTCAACATTTCTCCATTGACTACTCTAAAAAGATTGGGCAAAGATTTCCACAAGATACGGGCAGGAAGTATGAACGTGAAAGCCTTTGATGGGTCCCAAAGGGCCACGATTGGGGAGATTAACCTTTGCCTACAGATGGGGCCATCTTGGTTCGATGTCGAGTTCCAAGTACTAGACATATCAGCTATATACAATATTCTATTAGGTTGACCATGAATACATGCCGATGGGGTTGTGGCTTCCACGCTACACCAGACCGTAAAGTTCAAATGGAACCATCAGGAGGTAATCATTCACGGAGATGGAAGTAATCCTATTTACACCAGCCAAACTATCCCGGTTATCGAGAATAAAAGAAGGCTGGGTGAAGAAACTTATCACCACATTGAACATGTCAACGCAATTGAGAAAGACAAGTGGTGGAGCAACAAAATAAAAAGCATACTAGTATGGTCTGGGTATGAACCCGACAAAGGGCTCGGGAAAGATCTCCAGGGCATTACCAAAACAATATAGTTGAAATGTCACGGCACAACTTTCGGGTTGGGATATCTATACACCTGGCAAGAGTATGATGATTGGTCGCCTCCATGGCATAGTCCTTATTACACTCTCAAGCAGCCGGTATCACATATGAATCAAACTTTTCACCAGGCCGATACGATATGGGGATCTGCAGAGGAAGAAGCTCTGGATGGGTTGAGGAACTTGTTCCTGGACGACGAGAATATGGATTGCAATGTGATAATTGAGGAGGAGGAGGAAGAAGGCCTCACTATTCAGACTGTGGAGAAGGGAGTTGTTCTCAGGAATTGGACCGCCACACCATCCCGGGCCCGTCGAGTCCTTGGGTAGCTTGGCATTTAACTTGATTTATTTTTATAGCCATGCTAGGCATTTTAAATGTTTTCAGTAGTTTTGTTTTAAAGATGCATTTTGTTTCGAAATAATTGCTCGTGTCATCGAGCCGTACCTGTTTTGGATATTTTTCAAAATTTTAATCAATGCATTTCTATTTATTATTTATTATTATCTTTCACATTTTCTTTCTACAGCGTTATTATTACTTTTCCTGATGAACCGATGATTGTGACATATAATGAGATAACGCAACATAAGGATAGTGAATCAGAAGAAGAAGATGAAATACATGAGGAAGTTGTTAGAGAGATTGAGAACTTTGAGAACAAACCTAAGTCCAACCTGGACGAAACCGAAGCAATCAATTTGGGAGACGCCGAAATCGTCAAGGAGACTCGCATAAGCATTCACTTATCACCGTCAAAGAAGGAAGAGTACATTTGTTTCCTAAAGGAATATGAGGATATCTTTGCATGGTCATATGATTACACGACCGGTCTGAGCACATCCATAGTGGCTCACAAGTTGCCTACCAATCCAATATGTCCGCCAGTGAAGTAGAAACTCAGAAAATTCAAACCAGACATGAGCCTAAAACTCAAATAGGAGGTTACTAAGCAGATCAAAGCCAAAGTCCTCAGGGTAGTTGAGTACCCAACATGGTTAGCCAACAATGTACCAGTTCCGAAGAAAGATGGGAAAGTCAGAGTGTGTGTTGACTATCGAGATTTAAACAGAGCAAGTCCCAAGGACGATTTCCCACTGCTAAATATACACATCCTGATCAACAATTGCGCCAAGAATGAACTTCAATCCTTTGTTGATTGCTTCGCGGATTATCATCAGATCTGGATGGACGGAAAAGATGCAGAGAAAACAGCCTTCATTACACCGCGGGGAGTGTACTGCTATAAAATGATGCCATTCGGTCTAATAAATGCTGGGGCTACTTACATAAGAGCCATGACAACCATCTTCCATAATATGATACACAAGGAAATAGAAGTGTATATTGACGACGTCATCATCAAATCCAAGAGGGCCACAGATCACATAGCAGACTTGAGAAAGTTCTTTGACAGGTTAAGGAGGTATAATCTAAAACTGAACCTCGCAAAATGTGCATTCAGCGTTCCCATAGGAAAGTTGTTGGGATTCATTGTCAGCCGTCGAGGAATCGAGTTGGACCCGTCCAAAGTTAAGGTTATCCAGGAGTTACCACTACCAAAGAGCAAAAAGGACGTGATGAGCTTCCTAGGATGCCTCAACTACATCATCCGCTTCATAGCACATTCCACGATAATATGTGAACCCATCTTAAAAATGTTGAGGAAAGATGCTGAAACCAGTTGGGCCGAGGACTGTCAGAAGGCTTTTGGTGAAATCAAGGAATACCTATCTATACCGCCAGTCCTAGTCCCGCCAGAACCTGGAAGACCTTTGATACTCTATCTATCCATGTTAGATGGAGCTTTTGGATATGTTTTGGGATAGCATGACGAGACAAGAAGAAATGAGCAAGTAATATACTACTTGAGTAAGAAGTTCACACCTTATGAAGCACGATACTCCCTGCTGGAACGCACTTGCTGTGCTTTGACCTGGACAACTCAGAAATATAGGCATTAATTCTGTGCCTATACCACATACCTCATATCCAGGATGGACCCTCTCAAGTACATCTTTCAGAAGCCCATGCCAACCGGGAAGTTAGCTAAATGGCATATATTGTTAAGTGAGTTCGACATCATCTATGTAACTCATAAGGTAGTCAAATGGCAAGTATTGGCAGACCATCTTGCTGAAAATCCTGTGGGAGGAGAATAGGAATCACTAAAAACATATTTTCCTGACGAAGAAGTATCATTCGTAGGAGAGGACATTGCTGAGGCCTACAACAGTTGGAGAATGTTTTTCGACGGGGTTGCAAACTTCAAAAGAGTGGGCATCGGAGCAGTTTTGGTATTAGAGACAGGTCAACATTACCCTGTATCCGCGAAGCTTAGGTTTCCATGTACCAACAACATGGCAGAATATGAGGCTTGCATCATGGGGCTCAATCTAGCCATAGATATGAATATACACGAGTTACTGGTAATTGGCGATTTGGATCTTCTGTTGCATCAGGTCCAAGGAGATTGGGATACGAAGAACACCAAGATACTACCATACTTGTACCATGTGCAGGAATTGATGAAAAGATTCACAAAGATAGAATTCAGACATGTACCCAGAATTCAAAATGAGTTCGCAGATGCACTGACCACTTTGTCATCAATGATACAACATCCGGATAAGAATTTCATCTATCCCATCCCGGTGAGGATCCACAATTAGCTCACTTACTATGCTTATGTTGAAGAGGAAACGGATGGAAAACCTTAGTTCCACGACATCAAGGAATATTTGTTGAAAGGAGAATATCCAGAACATGCTAACCCTACTCAGAAACGCACACTGCAGAGGGTATCCAATCACTTCTTTCAAAGTAAAGGGACCCTGTATAGAAGAACTCCTGATCTGGGGTTGTTAAGGTGTGTTGACGCAAAAAAGGCTTCCAGATTGCTTGAGGAGATACATGCTAGAACTTGAGGACCGCATATGAATGGTTTTGTTCTAGCCAAGAAGATTCTCAGAGTGGAATATTTTTGGATGACCATGGAAACGGATTGCATCAGGTGCATACAGAAATGCCACCAATGTCAGGTACATGCAGACATGATAAGGGTACCACCTAATGAGCTCAACACAACAAATCCACCTTGGCCTTTTGTTGCCTGGGGAATGGATGTCATCGGTCCGATAGAGCCCACCGCTTCAAACGGGCACCAGTTCATTTTAGTGGCTATTGACTACTTCACAAAATGGGTAAAGGTTGTATCCTACAAAGCTGTAACCAAGAAAGTCGTCGCAGATTTCGTCAAGGATCGTATTGTTTGCCGATTCGGGGTTCCCGAGTCCATTATCACTGATAATGCCGCCGATCTCAACAGTGATTTGATGAAAGCCATGTGTGAAACCTTAAAAATCAAGCATAAAAACTCTACAGCATACATGCCTCAAATGAATGGAGCTGTGGAAGCTACCGACAAAAACATCAAGAAGATACTAAGGAAGATGGTAGAAAATCATAAACAATGGCACGCGAAGTTACCTTTGCCCTATTGGGGTACTGCACTATGGTTCGCACACCAACTGGGGCAACCCCCTATTTACTGGTTTATGGTACCGAAGCTGTCGTTCCAGCCGAGGTAGAAATTCCCTCTTTAAGGATCATACATGAAGCCAAACTCAGTGATGCAGAATGAATAAAGAGCCGCTATGAGCAATTGTCCCTTATAGACGGAAAAAGAATGAACACAATATGCCACGATCAGCTTTATCAGAACAAAATGCCCAGAGCTTTCAACAAAATGGTCAAACCAAGATAATTCGTACCGGGACAGTTGGTGTTGAAAAAGATCTTCCGGCATCAAGATGAAGCCAAAGAGAAATTCTCTCCCAACTGGCAAGGCCTTATATGGTTCACCGGGTGCTAATAGGAGGAGCACGCATACTTGCAGAAATGGACGGAGAAGTTTGGCCAAAATCAATCAATTCAGACGCAGTCAAGAGATACTATGTTTAGATTGTTTACATTCCTTCATATGATGTAACTCAACTACGCTTGACCTGATTCCCATTTAAGAGGGGATACGTAGGTAGCCCTGTAGGTTCGGTAATATCTTAATAAGATTTTCATTTCCTCCAGAACCAGAAACTGGGACAGAATTTTGAGGAGGACCCTTACAATTCCGAAATAAGTCCAGCCGATGCCATCATATGCCAGAAAGTCAGAAATCGGTTAAGTAACTGGGGTAGATTTTTGAGAAGGATTCTCAAAATTCTGGAGTAGATCCAACAAACTTCGTTGCACTCAGAAAGGCCGAAGGATCATTTACCAAACTGGGGCAGCATTTTGAGGGGGACCTCAAAATTCTAATTCAAGAAAGTCGCAATGTCTCTAAAAGTGTCACAGTCATTAGTTCATCTAATTTACTTGATATTACATACATCTATGTTTTATAAAATAGCTATATTTCATCAATAAGTGTACATTTTCGAAAACTTTATTTCTGTGACAGCCAGGCGTTACCCAGGACAACTCAAACAGGGCCTCCAGAGCAAAGCAAAGCAAACAAGCAGACAAGAGCACGAACCACCTCCCCTACAAAACTCATGACTTTTCTTTGGATGCAGGCACAATGAGCATAACAGGAGTATCCACAAATATACACGTATCAAAATCGCTATTGATCAGGCCACGAGATGCAAATATACCTCCAGCTAAGAAATATTCTACTCCTATTTGTTACTTGTTCGTTGTATAAGGCTAAACATTGCCTTCTCTTTGCATGAGACTAAGCCTTGTCTCAAATCATGCATGAGGCTAAGCCTTGCTTCCATATTTGCATAAGGATAAGCATTACCTTCTCTTTGCATAAGACTAATCCTTGTCTCAAATCTTGCATGAGGCTAAGCCCTGCCTCCATATTTGCATAAGGCTAAGCATTGCCTTCTCTTTGCATGAGACTAAGCCTTGTCTCAAATCTTCATGAGGCTAAGCCCTGCCTCCACATTTGCATAAGGCTAAGCATTGCCTTCTCTTTGCATGAGACTAAGCCTTGTCTCAAATCTTCCATGAGGCTAAGCCCTACCTCCACATTTACATAAGGCTAAGCATTTCCTTCTCTTTGCATGAGACTAAGCCTTGTCTAAAACCTTGCATGAGGCTAAGCCCTACCTCCACATTTGCATAAGGTTAAGCACTGCCTTCTCTTTGCATGAGACTAAACCTTGTCTCAAATCTTGCATAAGGTTAAGCCCTGCCTCCACATTTGCATAAAGCTAAGCATTGCCTTTTTTTGCATGAGACTAAGCCTTGTCTCAAACCTTGCATGAGGCTAAGCCCTGCCTCCACATTTGCATAAGGCTAAGCATTGCCTTTTCTTTGCATGAGACTAAGCCTTGTCTCAAATCTTGCATGAGGTTAAGCCCTGCCTCCCTATTTGCATAAGGTTAAGCATTACTTTCCCTTTGCATGAGACTAAGCCCTATCTCAAATCTTGTATGAGGCTAAGCCATGCCTCTGTATTTGCATAAGGCTAAACACTGCCTTCTCATGTGGACTAAGCATTGTCCTCGCTTGTATAATTTTTGCTCTATTCTAAAACTTTGCATTATCTTCTTCTCTCGGGGCTAAGATCTTCCCCAAACTCTGCACAGGACTAAGCTTCGTCTTGTTATTACCTTTGACATCATGTCACTGCATTTCATGGGCTGATATATAGCCAATTTATCCAAAGGCGTCATAGTTCGAAGGCATCATCCTCATAGCCTGAAGATACCATGTTATGGCCTGAAGATCTCTCAATACTACTCATTATTATTCAAAGACGTCATGGTTTAGAGGCACCATTATCATGGCCTATAAATCTCTTATCTCATGAGTCATGGCCCCGAACATCATGGTCTAAGGACGTCATCTTCACTGTCCAAAGACAATCTCTCATGGTCCAAAGGGAACTTGCATCATTTTTAAATTCTCGCAATACTCTATATACTCACATGCATTGTGTTTTAAGTTTTGCAGGTAATCCAGGAAGTAACCATTCTTCAAACAGGAGCAACCTTTGCTCCGGTTTCCATTCATACCCTTCCGGTTTCCATTTGCGCCTTACCATTATCTCAAACGTAATCGACCCCCATCAATTACCCACATTTACCCCACGACCTCTCGGATACCTACCCTGTGATACATCCGTTATACTTCAGACTCATAATCATAACTCCATACGATATTACCCTTCACAAAAGAACCTTTTCTGAAACCTGCTACCATTCCTATAACAAATCCATCGGCCTCATTCACCGTTGGGTCCAGAACAACACATGACCTGATTCCTGTAAAATCAGGGATATGTAGGCAACTCAGAGACTAGGGTTCGACCTCTATTTTTAAAACATCCAATTCGGTCAAAATCGATCATCATTTCTTTACCCGAAAACTCTTCCATCTTTTCCAGGTAAAGAGGGGCAGTCGTTAATACCCAATTTTTATCTCATATATTTTTAAATATGCATACATACTTTCAAAATATTGTACATGCATTTACAAACATGCACAAGTATTTTTACAATTTTTTATAATTTTTAAAGGCCTTAAATCAATTTATTTCTGCATTTTTAATTATATAAATATTCTATACTTATCCCTCATATTACTTTATGATGATTTAATCATCTAAATTAATTATTTATGCTCATATAAGTGTTCAAATATTTTAATTGCATTTTTTACAATTTCATTTGCATTTTTAAGACTATAATTGCATATTTTGCAATAATAGCCCATACATATGCATAATTACATTATCTATACAGAAAATAACTTTTTATATTTTTATAATGCTAAGTAATTATTCTAAATCACCTTCATGTATAAAAATTATTTTATCATTTAATTAGCTATTTTTACAAATTCTTTTATTAATAAATTGGATATTTAACAAATAGCCCCTTTAATTATGTTTAAATTCGGACCCCCCCCCCCCCGCCCAATTCAAAGTAAACCTTAGCCCAATCCACCCCAACCCAAATTAAATAACCCCAACCTGACCCAAAACCTCCTCTAATCGTGGCCGTTGATCTCTGAGATCAACGGTCCACGTTATCCCTTTTAATTTTTAATCCAACGACCCCCAAACCCTACCCATTCTCTTCAATTGTGTTGCCTATGAATCCTCTCCTCCTCTATTCTTTCTCAGACAAAACTCAAACCATAGCCGCCGTTACCGGAAAACTACCCATTCCATGGGGTTCCTCTGTGATTTTAGGCCCCTGCCGGCCTCTTACCTCTTCTGGTTGTTTGATTTTGTTGCTTTGTGAAAGAATCTCGAAGAGATCCAACTCAGATTTGTTCAAAACCATTTATGAATCTACCTACGATCATCTCCGTTTGTGAGTACTATTATTTTCGTGTTTATGACTCGAATTTATGGTTCCAAACCAGATTTTCTTTCATCTCTGTCACTCTCTTAAAACCCTAGCCTCTTGCTACTTGAATCCGTTCAGATCCTTGTAGATCTGAGATAGTTTTAAGTTTATTTCGTTATTTCTCTTAAAAAACTTTCTGTGTTTTCTTATTATTAACAGATTTTTTGTCTTCTCTAAAGCTGGGGTTTCGCCCCTTTAAGTTTCTGAAAAATACTAATTTTT
This sequence comes from Nicotiana sylvestris, assembly GCF_000393655.2. NCBI lineage: Eukaryota > Viridiplantae > Streptophyta > Magnoliopsida > Solanales > Solanaceae > Nicotiana > Nicotiana sylvestris. Next base: position 153,577,892 of record NC_091061.1, on the reverse strand, counting down.
TGGTGTTAAACCCTAATTTTCTTTACTTGTTCGACTGATTCTCATGACTATGTTCTAAACCATAGGATTTTTATCTCTAACGGGTTTTCTGTGAAAATGCTTAGACGTTTAAATGCTTTCAACTATGGTTTTCTTCTTTAATATTTTGACCGATCCTTTTTGAGCTTCATCTCTATGCCTTTGACATATCCTAGGGTTTTGATTCTCTGACTATTTATCCTGTTGTCTTTTGGCCATTACCTTTAACTCTGTCAATTAAGTTGTTAATTGATTTACTTACCTAAATTAGGGTTTGAATTTAGTACCCATATTTCCTTATTTAAGTTTCACTTGTTCTTACCATATTTATGTATCCGTATTATTGGTTTGATTGTGTGTCATGATTCCTAATTGATTTCGGAAATTATTTCTTACCTTATTAACCTTGCTCTTAATTACGGATTGATTCTGTGTGAGATTTCTCCTTAAATTAAGTGATACTTATTTGATTCCGTCCTCTTAATTGATTTCTGACTAATTGCTAATTGATTTTTCATACCTTATGTATGTGTGATTGATTCATTACCTTATGTGACCTACCCTATTGCATGCTATAAAAACCCTTCTTATTCTGATTTTCGAAAAAAAGACTCAGACTTACACGAACACACTCAGAAAGAAACACACACACACACACAAACTCTTGCTCTCATTCAACCTTTCTATTGCTTGTGTTTGCTACACTGTCTGGCCGGCTGAAAGCCAAAGCTAGACTATTGGATTCTGCATGCTTTCAATCTCTTGTTTGCTACTTCTTAACTGGTATGTCTCCACTTCTGCTATCATTCAACATTCTATGTAATTAGACCTATGTGCTTCATGCTTATTACTCTTAATTAGCATGTCCACTTCTATGTTATGAGGCCTATGTACTCCCTATTCATGGATCTTAACCAGCATGCCTACTTCCATGAAATTAGACCTATGTGCTTCTTGTTTTCAACATGTCTGCCTCTATGTAATTAGACCTATGTCTATTTGTTTCTCAACTAGCATGCTTTCCGTACCGTTTTAAGTGTTTCACCTTAACAAACTCCTGATTAATTCATGATTTCTATGCCCTTAACTTTTGTTACCTTTCTGTATAATTGTCTGATCAGTAATTTGATCCCAGCATGCTGTTCTCTGATTAATATATGCCTGTATGTTCACCCAGTAATAGCTAATGAATTAAGGCCATGTGAAACCTTGTTCAAATTAATCGTTATCCTGTCTTGTCTGTTGTTTGATTATTGAAGTTCAGGGCTGAACTTCTTATGCTAAATGCGTGTTGCTTGTGGTTCTTGTAATCTGGTAATCTGTTCCTATGCCTTTGTTAAATCCAAACTATTTTTCTAAAACAAAACTGTCTCCTATATGTTATTTTAAACTCCTACTCTTAGTTAACTAGGGTCCTGCTACCCCCAATGTGAGCACTACTTAGGGTCCATGAGACTCCTCTAAACTCTGATACATTGGGGCTGGTTTCCAATCCTTTATGAACTGCTTCTGAACATTTGTTCTCTAGTGTGAGCACTGCCCTAGGTTCTCGAAGCCCTTGGAAACTCTGACACACTAGATATTTGGGGTCCTTGGTACTTTGATTGCTGTGTATCTCTGAGCTTTGGAGCCGTTATGGTTTGAAGGCCTAGGTTATCCGGATGCACTGGGCCTGCTGCATGCCCCTATAGTTATATATTTTGTAATTTATCCATTTGCTTATGGTCTATAATAACTATTTTGTAATAACGATGGGGTAATAGTGAGAAAAACTAGGCCTAGTTTAATGTTTGGATGAGAATGGGGTAGAAAACCTGCTTTAGGAGCCTGTTTCTTTCAAATATTTTTCACTACTATATGTTAGATGTCCTGCCTATAGGTTGTTTACTTGTTCAGTTATATTCTATTACTGCATGCAATAGATAACATGCCTATAGGTATTTGTTTCAATACATTCTACTACTATAGATAACATGCCTATAGGGTCAAAATAGTTATGAACATCCCGTCAAGATTCACTACTGCATTTAAATCATGCTCACAAAGTTTCAAAATCAGTTCTGCATTTTAAAGATCATGCCTATAAAGTTTTAAATTACTTTTGCGTTCGGATGCCATGTCGATGTGAAATTTCAGAATTAATTTATGCATTTAGATACCATGCCTATAAGGTTTAGAATTAATTTCTACATTTAGATACCATGCCTATAAGATTTTAAGATCAGTTTTAGCACCTAGTAAATATGCCTATAGGGTCTAAAGGATAAAATCCCGCCTGCTTTAACCACTGGTTCATAATCATGGTCCGATTAATATTTAGATGTTATGTCTATGGAATTCTACCAAGCTATCACTTAGGCAATCCTGTAGGTTAATTGGATTATGGGTTTAAAATTGTTATTTTCCTGCTGCTTGAAACCTGCCCAGATTCAAGAAGTAATAAAATCAGTAGGCAAGCTGATTAGGTATTGACTGTCTCGCCTTAATAAAACTGCTGAATATTTTTGTGCTCATCAAGATATCCTGCTATAGGACTTTAAATTGTTTAAAACTGTTTGTTTGAGGCGTGCAATTGTTTGTCTATTTGTGGAGGTAAATATGAGCCCTTAATTGCATCTTTATGTGATAGTCTTATTTGACTTTTTATTTGTTGCTTAGTTTTCTCTTTTTAAACAACATAGGTGAGTCTAGAACTTCCTTAAATAAAGGTCCTAAACACCTCCAGGGCCACAGGTAAGGGACGGGTAATGCATGCATAAGGCACGTACTGGATACTATTAGAAATCTTAGGTAACAATAATTAAGGGGAGGATAACTAGGTAGTAAAGGATATGATGACATGTGCGCTAATGCTACACGTAACATCTCTATTTGAGGAAAGTTTACCGAGTATTGCACAGAAGTGATCCTATAAGCTAAAAACCCTAGGACCCCCTTTACTCCTTGTTCTAAGAGTAATATCTACTTGTTTAAATTGCTTATAAGACTAATTCACTTAAATTGAGTTTGGCCGGGACCCACCGTTGTGGACCTCGAGGGGTACCTAACACCTACCTTCCCCTCAAGGTTATTTCGAGCTCTTACCCAATCTATGGTAATGTAAACCTGTTTATGAGTTATTTACTCTAGGTACCCTAACACACCTTAAAATCGTTAGGTGGCGACTCTTCAAATTCTATACCCAATTCCCAAAAGAAAAGGAGTTGTCCCAAAAAATGTCGAAACCCGGACTCCACGAGGAAAAAAGGGGCGCGACAAACACTTGTGCTTATCAAAACGAAATATTTTAAACACCTCCTTGTAATGACTATGATACGTGTTTCTAACTTACTTGACGGGAATGACACATCATATCCACATTACTTGCCATGTCATTTTTTATCTTAGTCAGTTAAACATTCCATTTAAAAAAATAAAAATAAAACCCCCAGTTTCATTTTCTCTCCCTCATTTTTGGGTCATTTAAACCATGCTTCAGTCAATCCACCGAAAACAATGGCTCATTTGCACATTTTTTCCAAATCAAAGGGACAGAATTTAAAAGATTTTAATTGACACTCGCACACAAACTCACAATCACTGCCCCGCTCACCGACAACTTTCACCAGTCTTACCCATATTTAGACCCACTAGTGACCATCGCGACGCCACTCCTTCCTCCGGCGACAAGAAAATAGTAGCTATAGAAGATAACCATCAAGCCCAAAATTTTGAAATGCTTCAATTGCCAAAAAATATACCCAACAAACTTAGTATTTAAGAAGTATTGAAACTCAAACAAAAATTATTTATTTATTTAAATATATTTTTATTTTTGGAGAATATTTGTGGAAGAAAAGTTTTGATTTAGAAGCTTTAACCACCGGAAGAAAATAGTGGAACCATAGAAAGAGGAAAAGGGAAGAAGATGGTAGGAGCTGAGTTGAAGGAAGAAGGGATGCACAAAGGAAAAAGTCTTATGAAAAAAAGGAATAAAGAAAGATGAAGAGAAAGGGGAAGGGGAGGGATCTGACGAAGAAAAGAGAAATGGAGGGAGAGAATCGGAGGAGGATGAGGGTAAGGGAGGGGAGTTTTGTTCTATTTTTCCTTTTTTTTCTTTTGTTTATTTTTTGAGCGCTTGATTTATACGCACATATGGTACATGAATTCACTGAAATTTTTTGGTTTTGTCTTTTTCTTATTTCCATTGAAGTAAAATCACTAATTCAGTAAATTCACGTACCATATGTGCATATAAATCACGCACTTTGTTCACCTTTGTTTACCTTAGCCATATAAACACCACATAAGCTCTGGTTAGAGGTGTTTAAATACTATGTCTAGACCTCATTTATTTTTAAAAAAATTAAGACGTCTGAATTTGATTGCACATCCGGATATTAATATGTGCAAAAATTAAAATATCTGAATTTGAATACACATCTTAATATTTAATATGTGTATTAATATTTGAATACTAAATGATTAGGACTGTGTGTTTTTTCAAAAGCTGAAAATATAAAATTTATTCTTATTTAGAAATTAATAAATAAAATATTAATTAATTTAATATACTATTAATATATATATATATTTTAAAAAATAATATGGTAGTTGGTGGTGGTGATGGCTGACGATGGCGCTTATGGATGCCGACTGGAGGTTGTTGTTGTTGGTTTTAATTGATGGTGGTGGTTCTAGGTAGTGGCTAGATGTGATTGAGAGTGGTAGTTATGGTTGAGGAAGGTGGTGGTGGATAATGGTAGTTTATAATGGTGGACAATGATGACTATGGTTGATGATGTTAGTGGGGTAGTTGATGGTGGTAGTTGAGGTGGGTGGTTGTGGTTGAGGATGATGGTGGTGGCATTAGTTGATAATGATTTGGGGTGGTGAGTGGTGATAGTCGATAGTGGTGGGGTTGGAGTTGATGGTAGTCGATTATACAGTGGCGGCTATGATTGAGGATGGTGGTGGTCAGCAGTGGTGTTTGAGTTTGGTGGTAGTCACCAGTCGGTGGAAGTGATTGAGTGTGGTGCATGGTGGTAGTTGATAATGGTGGGCGGTGACAGCGATTACTAGTAAATATGGATAATAACATCTTAATGAAATTAAGTCTATGTTACAACTCTTAATCAATATGACCTATTCAGAACCATTAAGTGACTGAAAAAAATAAAAAATAAACACACATAATGATTAAGATCTGAATAATTACGATTCAGATTTAAAAAACAAACGTACTTAATATTTTAAGATTTGGACCTCCATTAAGTGCAAACAAATGAGGCCTTAGATAAGTACAAGTGCTTAAATGAAACTTCGCAAAGTAAAATGACCGAGATATCAAAACGGTACAAGTACAAATGTCTACCATGCTATTCTGCCTTTATATTATACCGAATACCTGCATTATAATCCAATATAACTTATTTGCAAACCATCCTTTCCCAGTGATTGGGCGTTTTATAGACCATCATGCAAGAATTTTAATTCATATTGCTATCTTTGAAAAAAATATCATTGAAATAAGAAAAGTTCAAATATTCGAACTTAAATCTTCTTTTTTCTAATAACAGGCTGGAGAGATGTCGACACATGGATTCAAAATCTTTACATATTCCATTTTTCATGAAGCAAACCAAGGACTAAAACTCAACCAAACTCTTGCACGATACCCTAATAGTATAGTTCTTCTAAACCTTAAAGCTAGCACTCGAAGCCAATAACAATCTTAAAGTATTACAATCCTCTCAATCATTGGATCAGATAAAACCTTATATCCAATCTGCAAACCAAGACCTCCGCTAACTAAGTGCTCTAACTAACTGAGCTACAAGAGTTTGTTGCACTCTTGTTTCAGTTCAAAACAATTAATCTCTTATTTCATGGATTTGCTATAAAATTCAAATATAGCTATGCATGGTAAGTTTGCTGAAAGTATAGCTACAAATTGTAAATATAGCTACAAAAATCAATCCTATACTCCAGTACGTACGCATCATGAGCTTTTATAAATTTCACTATGAAAAGCTGTGGTCAACAAAAGATGTGATACAATACAACTCTACTGTTTCACAGAAAGAATCAAAGACTGAAAATCAAGAAATAGCAGAGGCTGCAATTTCCCTATGCTGCTATCTAGGTAATGCTTTTTGCCAAAATAAACAGAAAAGAAGAATGAAAACCAAAATCGAAAGCAAAGAAGCTATTGTATAAACCAAATTTCATGTTGCACCACAACCTATCAGCAAACTCACAGATGCAGTCTCCTTCTCTGACCACTACCACAAGGACCTCCGAACATTGCATTCAATACATAACTACCAAGTCCACAAACAAAAGGACGATTTTTACAAAATTCATCTATGCAACTAACTATACTTTGTTTCATATTGGAGAAAAATGAAGGGGAGCATAGGCGTATTCGGTAAAGTTGCTGCAATGTGACCAGAAGGTCACTGGTTCAAGTCGTGGAAACAACTTCTTGCAGAAATGCAGAGTAAGGTTGCGTACAATAGACCCTTGAGGTTCGGCTCTTCCCCGGACACCGCGCATAGCGGGAGCTTAGTGCACCGGGCTGCCCTATATTGGAGAAAATCTATCCTCAAGAATGCTGTATCAGATGTAACGTTTCACACTACAAACATTGGCTGACATAGGAACAAAAGATGTGTACATGAACAATCATGAACTAAAAGTATGCTTTTGCTGAAAACAATCTGGGAAAAAGGATTATGATAATTGCAAACAAAATTGATTTTCACTTCATATTTCTAGCTAACAGAGAAAAAAGGTTGTTACATGGTGATGTGACCGCAAATACTTTGTAAGCAATTAACAGTAGATATCCAGAAAACTGTGATCCAAGAGGTTGAACCACAATATGTAGCTACAGAGCCCGTAAAAGTATGCGTTCAAGCTACATCTTAACCACCACCTGTTCAGCAGAACTCTTCTTCATAACTCCTCTACAGCACAACTCATTCAGTAAGTCCAAAGCCTCCTCTGCTAGGCCTTCATAAGCAATGCCTTCAATTAGAATAGTGTATGTAGATTCAGTAGGTTTACATCCCTTTGAAATCATATAAGCCAAGAAGTCAATTGCACGAACTGTTTGGCGAGCTTTACACAGCCCCAACATAATGGCGTTGTAGGTTATAGCATTGGGCCTGACATCCAAGCCTTCTAAGTCGTGAAAGAACTTAATGGCTTCATCAACTTTTCCTTCCCTACTAAGACCTGACACAAGCGAGGAATAGGTAATTATATCAGGTTGGAGACCTTTCTCTCGCATTTCATTCAGCAGTTCAATGGCAAGTTCAGTTTTACCCACTTTGGATAGTCCATCAATCACTGTATTGTAAGTGATTAGGACTGGAGAACAACCTTTGTCACTAAGTTGATTAAGGATTTCAACTGCAACATCAACCTTACCATCTTTGCACAAAGCTGTGAGCAACGTATTATAAGTCACAATATCAGGGTAACAACCCCTACTCACCATAACTTCCAAATACTCAATCGCCCGGTCCATTTTCTTCTCTTTGCAGAATGCATGAAGCAATGGATTATAACTCAAGGAATTTGGAGTGCATCCATACTTAGGCATCCTCTCCAACAAATCAATAGCTCTTCCCAACAGTCCCTTCCGGCATAGAAAATTGATCAAGATGTTAAACGTGACAACACTAGGAGAACAGCCTTTTCTAACCATATCAGCCAACAGTTTCTCAGCATCCATCCATCTACCCGTACTACACATACTACGCAATATTATATTGTGCGTAATAACATTAGGTTGACAACCATAAGATGGCATATTATTCAGAAACTTGATAGCTTCATTCAATCTCCCTTCCTTACAAATCCCATTGATAAGAACATTATAAGTGACCACATCCGGTATACATCCTTTACTCCTCATTTCATCCAACAGCTTCATTGCCTGTCCCACGCCACTTTCCTTACACGTTGCTTCGATCAAAATTGTATAGGTAATCACATCAGGGTAACACTCCCTCTGCAACATACGGTCGAGAACGTGCATAGCTTGTTTCAATTTCCCACTATCACATAAGGTACGCAAAATTGTATTGTACGTGACCACATCAGGTGCAACGCTCATTCGGTCCAAGACCTTCAAAGCATTATCAATTTCTCCAGATTTACAATAACCACTAATCAACACATTGTAAGTAATAACATCCGGAACAGCCCCTGAATCCTCAAGAATCTCCAAAACTCTTGTAGCCTTCTTAGTTAGGCCAATTCTACAAAACCCGCGAATCAAACTTGTACACGGAATAATATCAGGAATATCACCACCATACACCATACTCTCAAGGTGCTTAAAACTTTCTTCTAATTCCCCATTCCTGACCAACCGACGAAGATAATTATTACTCTCAAATTCCTCAAAGTTTTCAGATATGCTCCCTTGCACATGTGGCCTCTTTTCAACACATGATAACCTACCATTCGTGCCTAAAGTTTCACTTCTTGAAATAGCAAATACCTTACTTTGTCTCTGTTTTCTCAACTGACCCACAAGTACCTTTATTGAACTGCTTCTGAACCTCCTATTATTACAACCCCACAAGCGTTTACTAGTAATTTCCTTACGAGTAGAGTGAAATGAGCAAAACCCTTCATGGGTTTGCTTCGTTGGCACTATTAACTCCATCAGAAAGTTTTTACAACAACAAAAAACTAGTAACAGTATTCAAAAGCAGAACTAAAAGGACTGCTCATTCTAGACTCTATGTGACTATCTATGTAGGCAAGGCTTTTTTTTCTTTTTTTTGACCAAAAACTGCAGAGAGTAAAAAAGCAAAAAAACTTGTTGTGTTGTTTACTGTATGAAGATTGTTAGCAAGAAACAGGGAACTTACTCTGAGAGCTTTGTTCCGGCTAAGAAGGGCTACGATAAGAGAGCGACAGAGCTGCGCGTTCTTTGCCGGTTCTTCTTATCCTCTGTTTCTGTCTTTTGACAGGTGAACCGAAGCCCAAATGGTTGATGGATTAAATAAGGCTGGCGACCCATCAAGGGCTTGAGGCCTTAAAAGTTAAAACCTAGAAGAGCTAACCCAAATAGCCGCCCAGATAACCGCATAAACTAAAAATAGCCCATGGAGTAATGCTGTATGGTGGGCCGGGCTGGGACCGAGACCGGATCGGGCCTGCGGTCCTAACGGGCTAAACGGGTCTGGCGGGCCGGTCCTGGTGTGCCGGTCCTTAGTGGTGTAAAAAGTTCGAGGCGGGCCGGGTCACATAAAATAGCCCACGAGCCCGGGACCGCTAAGCCCGAGACCGGCTGGTGGGCTTGGGCCGGTCTTACCGGGCCTAACGGGCCTCTAACGGCTATTTTTAATTTTTTTTTTAAAAAAAAATAGCAACGGTCAAAAATTAAAAAAGTAGTCGTTGGGCTGCAATTTTGACCGTTTGGAACTTTCAAAAATAGCCATTTGGCCCCCAAACTTTATTTTAACCCCAAACTTTATATAATTACACTTTTTTCCAATTCTCAATTATAAATACCCCCTCATTCTTTCATTTTTACTCACCAATTCATCAATCTCTCTCAACCTCTCTCAATCTCTCTACTATAATTGCTTATTTTATTGTTGAAATTTCGTGAAAAATTTTGAAGTTGGTGAATTGAAGTATTCAAGTCTTCAACGATTTTCAATTTTCAAGAAGTTGTTCGACAATTCGGTAAACTCGTTTCAACTCTTAAGTTTTAAGAATATATTTTTGTGTGTTTTAGTTTGCATAATTGTAATTAATATGACATCTTTGATCAAAATGTTTGGTGGTAAGGGAAAAGCTAAAACTGGTGAAAGTAGTGGCCAACCTACTACCCTTCCCCCGGCTCCCCGACCCAGACCTGGTAGACGTCCTGCTGCTCCTATTATTCTTGATAGTGATAACCCCTGTTTTCAATTTTCCGATAGTCAATTTTGCCATAATGTTGCACCAGGTGAAAATTTAGATGATGAAACTATGAATGCTCTTTATCCTAATCAAACTATCTTTGAAAATGATGAGGAAAATGAGGATGAAGATGAAACCCAACCGGATTTAGATGATACACCTACTAGTCCTTTTAATAACCCAACTGATGTACCGCCCGACCCACCTGTAGAAACCCCTAGTTTTAATAGACAACCTCCTAAACGCCTAGAAACATCATTAGTTTGGAATTTTTTTACTCAAGTAAGAGAACAAAATAAGGCTAAATGTAAAACATGTGGGAAATTACTGACGCATAAATATACTGAAAACCGTAGTGGCACGGGTAGTTTGACTAGGCACATAAAAACACACCCTAGAAATAAAGTTAGATATTTACAAATGAAAGCGCAGCTAGAGGGGACACGTGTAGATTCTGATGTTAACCCTAGTACAGGTTCAAATCTAGTTCAACCAGGAATTAACACTGTGACCGGAGGTATTTTATATTACGATCCAAATAGAGATCGTGAAGAATTAGCAAAGATGGTTACCGTTATGTGCTTACCCTATTCTTTTCCTTCTAATCCTAATTGGGTGCATTATATTAGAAGAGTTTTTAATCCTACTTATAAAGGTTGGCCTCGCGCAACAGTTAAGAGCGATATTTATAAATATAAACATGAATATGAACAATATTTGCGGTATTTATTTACTCATATAACTAATCGGATTTCTATTACTACTGATATTGGTAGAAGTGGTAATGATTGTGATTATCTAACTGTTACAAGTCATTGGATAGATGAGGAGTGGACAATGCAAAAACGCATTATTGCGTATAGAATAATTAATTCATGTCACACAGGTAAGTTTATAGCTAACACTGTTGCAGATATTTGTAGATATTTTTGCTTTAGCGATAAAATAATGGCAATTTCTATGGATAATGCTTCTAGTAACACTAGTGCTATAGGCATGCTTACAACAACACTAAATCCTGCATTTACTAATATTTTCCATGTTAGATGTATTTGTCATATTTATCATTTAATTGTCGGTGATGGTATGCGAATATTAAACATAGAAATTGAAAAGGTTAGAATGGCTCTTAATTGGCTTTTTTATTCAAACCGTAGAAGTAGACTTAGAGAGTATTTTAAAAAATGTGATGAATATGGCCTTAGAGAAAGAAAGGTTCCTAAACCTTGCCCGACTAGATGGAATTGTATGTACGAAAGTTTAGTAGTTGCATATGAATATAGAAACCCAATTAATGCAACGTTTAATTCTCGGGTAGGTGGTGAAATTTATCAACTTGCTATAAATGAAATGAAAGAAAAGTTTAAAAAATATTTTTTCCATATCCCTCCTATTTATGGTGTTGCTGCAATGTTAAATCCTACAATGAAATTAGGAGGTCCTCATTTTTGGTACTCAAATATTTATAAGGCTTTAGATCTTTCAAATGAGGAATTTGCTACACTTGCAGATGCAAAAGCCTCAATTAAAATTAATGCTCAAACAATTTATAATGATTATCAACTTGCCTTAGAGCATGCTAGGCCAAATGTTCCAACCCCTACTTCGTCTAGTTCACAATCGTCTAAAAGAGCTATGGGCTTAAAAATACTTAAATCCTGGACGGAGTTCAGGGTTTCTCAAGGTGATAATTATGATGAAACTTCACATCTAAATGAGCTTCAAGTTTATTTGTCGCAGGTGTAAGCACGTGATTTTTGCCCTATATGAGAATTACTCCCAAAAAATTCAAAATCAAATGATTTTCCTTGGTGTGCAATTTTGTGAGATTTTGTGATATTTTTGGATAATTATTTGTATTTGTCTGTGTGTGTTTATTTGTTAAATTATAAAAATACAAAACAATATGTCGCATTTTGCATGTAGGATTTAATTCTATAATTTGTTAGTAATTAAGTTTGTTTACAAAAAATAAAAATTACAAAAATATGCATCTTTTGCATTTTTAGCATTTAATGTCCAAATGAACAATTGTATGCTTAATTATTACTTAATTGTGCGTTAATTGTTATTGGGAGTTAATTTACGCTTTTATAACTTAATTTAGTTCTTAATAATAATTTAAGTATTTTTATAATTTATTTTTAGAAAATAAAAGAAGAAAAGATAACAAAAATACAAATAAAAATCGGATTGGGCCACTTCTTCAAATTTCAACCTCAGGCCCAAATAATTGCCCAATCTTCCTCATGACCCAGTCCACTTCAGACCGGGTCGACCCGGTCCGCCCCATTAACCCAAATACCCAACACCCATTCTTCATTTTTGTCCTAACACAAAACAAAAAAAGGAAAAAACAAGAGAAAACCCCTAAAACTAAGGAAATGATCCGCCTCCCTCCCTTGGTTGTCTTCTTCTCCAAAATACCAAAGACCACAAGCAGTCCACCATTGTTGCTCCAGTTCGTCATGTCCAAACGACCCCAAGAGCCATAGTTGCTGCTGACCACGCAGCTATCTCGGCGTCGTCGCTTCATCTTCTTCGTCCTTCGTCAAGCTCGAGCTTGAGCTCGACATCCATGGCTGCCCTCTTCCACCTCGCTTCTTCTGCTTTCATATGCTCCATAGCAGCTAACTAAACACACTCTCCACCATCGTCCTCCTCCAGTCGCGAGATCCAGCTCCACCACGCCTGAGCTTCGGCGTTCGTCTCCGAGCTGCTGCCTCACCTTCATCTTGTTCGCCACAACCAAACGCAACTGCTTCTGTTTTGCGGCACACTGCTACTATCTGCTCCTCCGTCGTCACTGTAGCGGCTGCTGCGGCCAGCCATAGATCGCCATCGCAGTTGCTGTATTTTCATCGCATTGCTGCCTACGAGCAGCTTATTTCGTTTCAGCTATGCTGTTGCCACCATTTCGTTCGGTCGAGTTTTAGTCGAGGTCGTCAAGCGTCGTCTCGAGTTCGTCAAGTTTACAAGGAAGGTGAAATCATCGTTGTGTTAGTCGTTGAGTCCGGACAGATTTATTCCCATTCGAGGTTCGTCAAAACAGTCCGTACATAATTCGTTTCGATCCGGTTAGTAGATTTTGAGTTTTATTTTGTCCGTATTTTCGTTTTGATTTTTCTCGAATCTAAAATCGGCAAATGTTTGTTTTGTTCATGTCTTCGTTTGAATTAATTTTTTAGTTTGTTCATATGTTTTGTTGAATTAATTTTCAGATTTCAAATGGAAGTTTAATTAGTTGTTTTTCATGTTTATTTCATGTTTGTGTTATTGTTTAGGTAAATATTTGTTAGTTTAATGTTTGTTAGATTCAAATTGAAATTTAATTAATTATTTCTTCAATTTGTTTCATGTTGTTATGTATTTTCCAGAAATTATTAATGTTGTTTGAGTCATGTGAATCAGTCATATTTTGTTGCTTAAAAAATAGATTTAGTTCATGTTCATCTTTGTTTGAAGTTCATGTTTAAATCCAGTGATTTAATGTGAGTTTATGTTTGTTTGTGATTTGTTGATTTAATTTGAATCATGCATATTGTTGTTTGTATTGTTGTCTCTTTGTTCATCCATTGATGGTCTAAATTAACTAGAATTGGTTCCCGATATGGTTGATTTATTCCCATTAATTTGGAGTTGTGTTGTTCATCGTGTTTGTATAATTTGTTGTTGAAGATTGTTGAGAAATTGGTCATCTTGGCTATATTTTGGTTAAGTTATGATTAATTGAGTGTTTAGAGTTGATGGGGGTAGTTTGGTAAATTGCATTGCATTCAGGGGTAAAATGGTAATTGCAATAAGGTCGGAGGGGTAGTTTGGTAATTGAACATTATTTTGATTCTTTATGTTAAGCATGGGGGACAAAATATAATGGGGTGGTTTTTGATGTACTTGTTTAATATAATGGGGGACAAGACAAAACATAATGGAAAAGAATATTGTACTTATTTAATGTAAGCATGAGGGACAAATTGTAATGGGTTGTGTTGGATGTATTTATTTAATGTAGGCATGGGGGACAAAGTTTAAAATAAAGAAAATATTAATAAGTGGGACAAAGCATACCATTGGGGGAATAATTTGGGGGTTGAGAATTGAAGACTTGTCTTGCTATATATATAGGGTCATTTTGACACATTAGGGGACCGAGTTTTGAGAAGATTTGAGAGAAAAAGGGGGGATGGGAATTAAGACTTGAACATTAAGAGGGAAGGAGACCCGATTTGAAGATTAAAAGAAAACAGATTTTTACACTTAAGAGCGGACAGACTTGAAACATTTTGAGAGTAAAAGAGAAATGCAATTTGAACTTTCACTCGAATAATTTCCGTTTTCTTTTCTCGAGTGTTATTCAAAAATCCGAAACTACTGCATCTTGTATCTTTTCTCTCCTCTGCTTTGATTGTGATTGCACTTTGGTATTGTTGAGTTTTCAATCTGTTACTGGGTTATTTTACTGGTCGTTACTGGTTTGCGGTGTTGCTGAATCTGCTGTTGCTGTGGTATTATTGCTGCTGACTTCTCCTTCTTTTGTTCTTGTACTGCTGTTTCCAGGTACACATTTGTACAATCTCGGCTTGAAGCAAAAAATGAAATATTAATCAGGCTTTGTTCCTGTTGAATTCCTCCTGTTTAGATTTGTGGTTGAATATAATTTTTCTTTCTTTGTATAAAGATGTAGTTGAATGATTAATGAGTAATGAGGTTGCATATGTATAATTTCTTCATCTAATAATGTTAGTTTAAATTAATCGGAGAATAATTAATCTGTTTTTGATATTATTGTGTATCTATCTCATGTTCTAGCATTAGTAAATAATAGAATGTAGAATTAAAGCAGTTTTTCCTTGTACAAACGCGATCGCAATTTTCCGTTCACATTAGTCGTAACTTAATAACTGATAAGTTACGTTTTTCAGCATGTAATTAATTAAGAAATTTTCTTTTGCTTTTAGAGACAAACTTAATAGAAGAAATGTAGTCACTGTAGGTTTATCCTTAAAATAAAATGAGACGAGCCTCGCCAAATAAATCACACATCGCTGGGGCCCTCAATAAATACATAACCATTGACTAGACTTTGGATTTGGCCGTTTAATGAACGTTCACGGCCTCTTCCTAAAATAACAATACGTTAGTCTCTTTAGGACGCGCCTTAATAAATCTTACCTTCTTAAACTCGGGTGCACATTTATGTGACCCAAATCCAAATCTCAACGGAGTCGAAATGTGTTTCTAATCACGGGTACATTGATTGTGACGTGGTTCGAGATGCGTGTCCATGACGTTGCAAATTCCTTTTAAAAATAAGAATGAGATGAGCCTCGCCGAATAAAAATACAAAATTGCGGGGCCCTCAGTAAATATTTGCTTTAAAATTGCTTAGACTTCGGGATGGACCGTTTAGCAAAAATCCACGGTCCTACCCAAAGTAGATGATACGCTAGTCGCTTTAGGCACGCCTTTAATAATTTAATTTCCTTAAACTCGGGTGCACATTGATGTGTCCCAAATTCAAAATCTCAACGGCGTCAAAGTGTGTCAACGACCACGGGTACATTGATTGTAACGCGGTTCGAGATACATTTTCACAACGTTGCAATTCCTTGTAAAAAATAATAATAGTAATTATGAAAGCGGTAAAAAGTTAAAATTTGCACATAAGTTCATATTTGTATAAAATCAGATAATCAAGCCGAATATAACAGTTGAGCGACCGTGCTAGAACCACGGAATTCGGGAATGCCTAACACCTTCTCCCGGGTTAACAGAATTCCTTATCCGGATTTCTGGTACGCAGACTGTAATATAGAGTCATTCTTTTCCTCGATTCGGGATTAAAATTGGTGACTTGGGACACCCTAAATCTTCCAAGTGGCGACTCTGAAATAAATAAACCAATCCCGTTTCGATTGTCCTTTAATTGGAAAAAACTCCCTTGTATCCTCGAGGGGTACGTAAAAAGGAGGTGTGACAGCTCTGGCGACTCTGCTGGGGAATAAGACCCAGAACCACTGGTTCAGGGTTAGAAATTCGAGCTTAGATAAATTGTTATATTTGGTTTTATCTGATTTTTACATGTTTGAGCCTAATGTGCTAAATGCTGCTTTTACTGCTTTGATATTATTTGAACTGTACATATAAACTTTGCCGAAACCCTTCTCTTCTTAGCTCCGGGGAGAAGCTCGCTGGTCGAGACTCCCTATTCTGTTAGTGTCAATACCTGAAAATAAGAAAGAGGCCGGACAAGTTACAAAGTCGGACGATCCCGCGGGTCCCCGGTACGTAGCCCCCTCCTCGACTCGAGTTGTCCGCTCGGGTAAGCCAGGTCTAGAACAAACACCCAGGTTCTGAACCTAGTATAACAAAGCCACATGCCGGATCCCTAGTAGGAACGTTTGTTTGCATCACGTGCATTTGACTTTGGAGGCCCAACACAGGGGTTGGGTCTGTCTAGGACAGGTGTACCAAAAATGAAAATGACCATCCTGATGCATCTTACTTGCTACTACTTGCGCATTTATTTGATTCGGACTTGTGTGCTGACTGACTTGTGAATATCAGGAATAATATTTTGAAATTGAAAAAAAAGAAATAGCGGTTAGGGAATTGATTGTTTATTTTTGAAAAGAAAACAAATGCCCAAATACTGTCAAAACTCTGTCGAAATTTTAAGAAAATGAAAAAAAAAATGTCTTATTAGTTTGTTTTATTAAAAGCTAAGAAAAGAAAAAAAGTCGTTGTTCTGTTTTGTTTTCCAAAAAAAAAAATAGAAAAAATATATAGTTTGTCTTGCCATGAAAATGAAAATGAAAAAGAATCTTATTTTTAAAATGGTTTTTTTTATTATTTATTTGCTTATGAAAATGCAAAAAATAAAAAAAATAAAAAAGAGTCTTTCATTATTTGTAGCAAATATATATATATATATATATATACATATATATATAAATCCGAAAAGTTTTTTTTATTTCCAAAAGATATATATATAGCTTTAGGTGTTGCAAAGAGTATTTGTCTTGCCAAGAAAATTCAAAGTAAAATTTCAAAAAGATATGTCTTGCAAAAATAATATAAATATCTTTATTTTCCATTGTTGATAAAAAAAAAATACGAAAATATTTTGATTCTTCTTTCAAAATTGAAAAGAAAATTCAAAATTCAAAAAATATTTTTTAGAAGCATTTCTTTTATTAAAAGTAAAATTTCAAAAATATTTTATTTTTTCTTTAGAATAAGAAAAAAAACAAATGAAAATTCAGAAAAAAAAAATCTTCCTTTTACTTTTGAAATTCTCAAAGTTCAAATCAAAAGAAAAGGAATTTTTACAAGTCTTTCTTTCAATAAGAAATCAATCAAAAAAAATATATATATACTTCCTTTCTTCTTTTGAAGCAGTTTCTTTCACAAATTCCAATTAAAAAAAATGTTAGTTCATTCACGAGGCCCGAACTACGCGGGTTTGATTCTCACCGGATGTGAGATACGTAGGCAACCCTCTTCGGGTCCAACCCCCCTTTTGCTAAAAAAAGCCCAAAAACAAATAAAAAAAAAACAAAAAAAAACATGTCAAGATTTTTAATTTTGTCATAAATAAGTCGGGTGATGTCCAACTTCCCCTTTTACAAAAAAAAATAGCAAAAATATATATGTCAAATTTCTAAGAAGTCGGGTGACGCTGTTTTATCAAGACATAGCCGAATGTGACTTTGCATAAACAGCCACTTTTGGGTCATATTTAAGATTTGGTCCAGTTGACCCACACAGCCTTAAAAATCTTCGTCCCCGAGACGTTGAAAGGCCGTGTTTGCAATATTGAGTTTTCTAATTTGAAAAACGATAAAAAGAGTCATAAATAAGTCAGGTGATGTTGTTATGTCATAAATAGCCGAATGTTCCCGAAAGGAACGCCGGAAGGCTGACTTTGCATAAACAGCCACTTTTGGGTCATGTTTAGGATTTTTGGTCTAGTTGACCCACACAGCCCTATAAATCTTCGTCCCCGAGGCGCTGAAGGGCCGTGTTTGCAATACCAGGTTTTTGTTATAATTTGAAAAAAAAAACAAAGATTCAACGGTCAGGTAAATACCGTTTGGATTTTTGGTCAAAATAAGTCGAGCCAGCTTCGGCCGCGTCTTAAACCGTTCTTGCCGAAATAGCCTTAGAGTATCTTTCAGTTGTCGAAAGGCTATTTTCGTAAAAGAATGGACAAGTTTGTAAAGTGTCATAAAATAATCCTCTCCGGCCTCAAAATTTGGAAGGGCCACATTTGCAAAAATAACCGTTCGGTTGCATTTGTCAAACGGAGAAATGAAGCTGGCCGTTTGTTTTTGGAGTTTGTAAATCTTTTAATTAGAATATGTGGGTTGTTTGATTTTCGAGTTTGTAGGTCATCTTCAAACCATTGAAACCCAGTTTGTTTTAATATGAAAATTGATAAAAAATGTTTATTGTTTATCTTTTATTGGTCCGAACTACGCAAGGTCTGATTCATGCGGGGTCATGATACGTAGGCAATCTCCATAAGATTCGACCATGACAAAAAAAAAAAAGCAAAATGAAAAAAAAAGCAAAATGAAAAAAAAGCAAAAAAAAAAAAAAGAGAATGAAAAAAAAGAGAATGAAAAATGAAAAAAGAGAAAAAATGGAAAAAAGAAAAAAAAATGTTGCTAATAATGAGGACCGACTGAGTCCATTCTAACCTATTTGTTTTGCAAAGAAAGTTAAGGTGGTTGGTTTGTGGTAAGCCGGACAATGACATCCAGAATATCGCGCGGAATCCTTTACCTGCACATCATGATACACACTTTGCGGGGATCAGGCCTGATAACAGAAGCACTCGAATCCTATTGGGAACTTGTTGACGGAGGTTGATGATATTAAAGCTGGTAATGGTCTTGGCAGTATTGATGCGAAGCTCAGTGGCTGAGATGCCAGTTTTGATAAAGTGGGAGGACGCCCCGTTCCTTGGTTAGCAAGAAAGAGGCATTTGGTGACTTATTTTGTTGTCATTTCTGTTGTTCGGATTATTAGGATTGTAATTCGGATTTTGTCCTGTGTCAAACCTTCTTATCTTTCCATTTTTCGTCATAGCGGTTTGTTCAAGTTTTGTCCAGGTTGTTTAGGATTTTATTCCGGTTTGTTTTGTTTTTTCAAACCATTCTTTTATTATTTCCAGTCATCTTTTTGTTTAGTCCTTCTATCATTTTTGTTCAGCGCCTATTCTAGTGACATGACATGCGCACACAGTTTGGGCCTAATCTTAAAAGTTAATCATAAAACCTCGAAAAGGTGATCAGGACATTTAAAGGAAATAAGGACGGTTTGAGATTATTTGGAGCCCAAGTCATGTAGAACTAGGGCAAGTAAAACACAAATAAAACCGTTAAAAGCAAGATTCGCCAAATTGGCATGAGGGTCATTCATGATAATGAGAGTGTCGCCCAACGGTGCTTTGGAAATGACAAAGGAAAAAGCAAATGTTTAACATAATTGTCAAGTCCAGCACCATCGGAAGAGACTATAAATCTATTGTTTAATTGTGTTGTTTGCACTTGGCATGTTTTGAAGACTGGAATGACGAAGGCATTTTGTTCTGCTACCTAAACACTTTATCCTTCGTTACCCCTTTTGAGCCTTGTTTATTTTTCTTTCATACCCCTCGTTCGGAATCAGTAGCAATGACTAGAAGATACGAACATGGTAGATAAAGAAAAAAAAAAGAATAGCAAAACGACAAAAGAAAAATGAAAAAAAAGAGAAAAGAAAAGAAATGATAAAAAATATAAAAAAAACACAAAAAAACAAAAAAAAACAAAAACAAAAACAAAAGAAAGTCAGAATGAAAAAGAGGAATTGGGAACTACGTTTGACCTGATTCCTTAAAGAGGATACATAGGCGCTTCACGGCTCGGTCATAATTTTGAAAAATGAAAAAAAAATCAATTAAAATATCCCCAAGCAAGAAACTGGGGCAAAAGTTGCGTTTGTGGTAAATAAATCTAGTTCCGAAAGTTGTAACTAATAACCCAGAATTAATGCATTTTTGAGCCTTTAATACCCTTTTTTTTCTAGCCCTATCCAAAACCCACATTACGGTCCAAAGAAAGACCTTCTGACCAGTCTTCAAAAGATGCCAAGTCAGACAAATGAGAGTCTTACCGGCGAACATAACATTCTGTTCCACAGCAGAAAGGACTCTAATCTCCAGCAGAGAGAGTCATACCGGCAACACTCCAAATCCCCAGCTGGAAAGTGATACAAATGAGAGAGTCTTATCGGTGAAAATCTTTACGGACACCATAAGGCGATGAAAGCTGAGAGAAAAACCAAAATGAGAGAGGCTTGATAGTGAAAACCCTTCGGGCACTACAAGTCGAATAAGATTGGGAATCAGATGGGGAATCGTCAAGTGAAGATCTTGAAAGATGTTTGGCAGTAGAGGATAGGCCACATGCGCATGTCATGACTATTAGAGTCGGTATCTGCATTTGATAGGGTTTTATTTGTAGTTTCTTTTGTTAAAGAGTCATTTTTTCCTTTGTCTTTTTATTCTGTTCCCTTTTATCTTTCTCCTTTCATAGAAACATTCCCCAGTAGAGTCTGTTTGATCAGAACCAATGGGCAATGACTTCAAAATATGCCATCAGCTTTCCAAATATGCAAGATGAGATCTGACTAGTACATCCAAATGGTATAGTCAGCAAGGAACAAGCGCGAGGCCAGTGTCAAGAAAAATATCCCCAGCAAAAGGGAATTGACAAAAGGATTGACGAGTGTCAAGAGGGATATCCTTGTCAAAACCAAGGTTATAAACCTCAAGGCCAAGGCCCGTGAACAAAGCAAGGAGAGCAGTGAGCATGATTTGGCGAAATCCATACTAGACTAAAAGGTCGGGGAAATGCCAGTTTCCGAGCTATGCCACAAAAGAAGAGGGATATCCCCAGCATAAAGGGATTATCCCCAACAAATAATATCATCCCCAACAAGTTGTGGAGCGCAGAGCGAGGAAGGAGAAAGGGAAAACCATCCCAGTAGAAGTATCACAACCAACCACCGTGCTTTAAACTAACAAATTTTGTTTGATTTGAAACAGGTAAAGGAAATGACATTGATGCCAGAAATGCATGCCGCAAGGGATATTATCAAACTGGGCCAGAAAATTTTCCTTCCATTTAGAAAATTTTCTGGAAGTCAGGTACCCATTCGGGGAAGAATAGAGATAACGCCAGTCTCAAGGGAAGTGGTCTTAGAACCAGTGTTGCCCCAACATAATAAGTTTCAATGGAGGAAGTTGTTCCCCAGCAAAGGGATGAAACTTGAGCTCAGAAAAAGCAAGAGGCCAACATCATTCCCAACAGCCTTCTGAAGAGTGAAACACTAGTTCTGAAGGAATCAGAATCCCCCAGCAGTGTTATCCTCGGCAGTGTTATCCCCAGCTGATAACATTTTATTCCCCAACAGGTAAGTAAATAATCCCCCAGCAGTTTTGAGGAGTCCAACACAAGTTTGGTGAAAATCGGTATCCTCAGCGGTTCCTTTCAGGTTAAGGCAAAACGAGTCTTAAGGGAGGTAGTCTTCGAAGGACGAAGCTAAAAAAAAAAAACAAAAAAAAGGGGGAAAAAAGAAAGAGGGAAGTAGTTTGCAGAGAAATGAAACATCCCACCCAAAAAGAAGTAGTTCTGGAAGGAGTAAGATAACATATTTACTCAGCAGAGTTATCTTCAGCAGCGTTATCCCCAGCGGGTCATCGAGATGTAGAAGCATCTTCGACAGACTTTCGACCAAGTTTCAAGAGGGTCGGACAAACCATAATGGGGAAGGAAGAAAAGGGAAAATTCATCCCCCAGCAAAATAATCCCCAGCAAGTTTTTGAGGTAAGACATTTTCAAGTTTTAAGGATATGTTGGGTTCATCCGCCCTCAAATAAGATATGATGGGTTCATCCGCCCTCGAATAGGATATGATGGGTTCATCCTCCCTCGAATAGGATATGTTGGGTTCATCCGCCCTCGAATAGGATATGTTGGGTTCATCCGCCCTCGAATAGGATATGTCGGGTTCATCCGCCCTCGAATAGGATATGTCGGGTTCATCCGCCCTCGAACAGGATATGTCGGGTTCATCCGCCCTCGAACAGGATATGTCGGGTTCATCCGCCCTCGAACAGGATATGTCGGGTTCATCCGCCCTCGAACAGGATATGTCGGGTTCATCCGCCCTCGAACAGGATATGTCGGGTTCATCCGCCCTCGAACAGGATATGTCGGGTTCATCCGCCCTCGAACAGGATATGTCGGGTTCATCCGCCCTCGAACAGGATATGTCGGGTTCATCCGCCCTCGAACAGGATATGTCGGGTTCATCCGCCCTCGAACAGGATATGTCGGGTTCATCCGCCCTCGAACAGGATATGTCGGGTTCATCCGCCCTCGAACAGGATATGTCGGGTTCATCCGCCCTCGAACAGGATATGTCGGGTTCATCCGCCCTCGAACAGGATATGTCGGGTTCATCCGCCCTCGAACAGGATATGTCGGGTTCATCCGCCCTCGAACAGGATATGTCGGGTTCATCCGCCCTCGAACAGGATATGTCGGGTTCATCCGCCCTCGAACAGGATATGTCGGGTTCATCCGCCCTCGAACAGGATATGTCGGGTTCATCCGCCCTCGAACAGGATATGTCGGGTTCATCCGCCCTCGAACAGGATATGTCGGGTTCATCCGCCCTCGAACAGGATATGTCGGGTTCATCCGCCCTCGAACAGGATATGTCGGGTTCATCCGCCCTCGAACAGGATATGTCGGGTTCATCCGCCCTCGAACAGGATATGTCGGGTTCATCCGCCCTCGAACAGGATATGTCGGGTTCATCCGCCCTCGAACAGGATATGTCGGGTTCATCCGCCCTCGAACAGGATATGTCGGGTTCATCCGCCCTCGAACAGGATATGTCGGGTTCATCCGCCCTCGAACAGGATATGTCGGGTTCATCCGCCCTCGAACAGGATATGTCGGGTTCATCCGCCCTCGAACAGGATATGTCGGGTTCATCCGCCCTCGAACAGGATATGTCGGGTTCATCCGCCCTCGAACAGGATATGTCGGGTTCATCCGCCCTATAGGAGACACACTTCCTAAGTTTACTTTTACTCATAGGAGACGCATTTCCTCCTAAGTTTACTTTTACCCATAGGAGAAGCATTTCCTCCTAAGTTTAGTTTTACCCATAGGAGATGCATTTCCTCCTAAGTTTGCTTTTTTTTACTCATAGGAGATGCATTTCCTC
Organism: Nicotiana sylvestris; assembly: GCF_000393655.2. NCBI lineage: Eukaryota > Viridiplantae > Streptophyta > Magnoliopsida > Solanales > Solanaceae > Nicotiana > Nicotiana sylvestris. Next base: position 153,554,666 of record NC_091061.1, on the reverse strand, counting down.
CTAATTTATTTTTACCCATAGGAGAGGCATTTCCTCCTAAGTTAGTATTGAAGTTGGGAGCCCGCCCATATAACAGAGGCATACATTTCTGTCCTTTCATTTCATGTTCTAGGTCGCCCACCAGTAAAATGCGGGAATACATTCTGTTTTAGGTCGCCTACCAGTAAAATGCGGGAATACATTCTGTTCTAGGTCGCCCACCAGTAAAATGCGGGAATACATTCATGTTCTAGGTCGCCCACCAGTATAATGCGGGAATACTTTCTGTTCTAGGTCGCCCACCAGTAAAATGCGGGAATACATTCATGTTCTAGGTCGCCCACCAGTATAATGCGGGAATACTTTCTGTTCTAGGTCGCCCACCAGTAAAATGCGGGAATACTTTCTGTTCTAGGTCGCCCACAAGTAAAATGCGGGAATACATTCATGTTCTAGGTCGCCCACCAGTAAAATACGGGAATACTTTCTGTTCTAGGTCGCCCACCAGTAAAATGCGGGAATACATTCATGTTCTAGGTCGCCCACCAGTAAAATGCGTGAATACTTTCTATTCTAGGTCGCCCACCAGTAAAATAAGGGAATACTTTCTGTTCTAGGTCGCCCACCAGTAAAATGCGGGAATACATTCATGTTCTAGGCCGCCCACCAGTATAATCGGGAATACTTTCTATTCTAGGTCGCCTACCAGTAAAATGCGGGAATACATTCTGTTCTAGGTCGCCCACCAGTATAATGCGGGAATACTTTCTGTTCTAGGTCGCCCACCAGTAAAATGCGGGAATACTTTCTGTTCTAGGTCGCCTACCAGTAAAATGCGGGAATACTTTCTGTTCTAGGTCGCCCACCAGTAAAATGCGGGAATACATTCATGTTCTAGGTCGCCCACCAGTATAATGCGGGAATACTTTCTGTTCTAGGTCGCCCACCAGTAAAATGCGGGAATACTTTCTGTTCTAGGTCGCCCACCAGTATAATGCGGGAATACATTCATGTTCTAGGTCGCCCACCAGTAAAATGCGGGAATACTTTCTGTTCTAGGTCACCCACCAGTAAAATGCGGGAATACATTTATGTTCTAGGTCGCCCACCAGTAAAATGCGGGAATACTTTCTGTTCTAGGTCGCCCACCAGTAAAATACGGGAATACATTCATACTCTAGGTCGCCCACCAGTATAATGCGGGAATACTTTCTGTTCTAGGTCGCCCACCAGTAAAATGCGGGAATACATTTACGTTCTAGGTCGCCCACCAGTATAATGCGGGAATACTTTCTGTTCTAGGTCGCCCACCAGTAAAATGCGGGAATACTTTCTGTTCTAGGTCGCCCACCAGTAAAATGCGGGAATACATTCATGTTCTAGGTCGCCCACCAGTAAAATGCGGGAATACTTTCTGTTCTAGGTCGCCCACCAGTAAAATGCGGGAATACTTTCTGTTCTAGGTCGCCCACCAGTATAATGCGGGAATACATTCATGTTCTAGGTCGCCCACCAGTATAATGCGGGAATACTTTCTGTTCTAGGTCGCCCACCAGTATAATGCGGGAATACATTTCTGTCTTTACATTCATGTTCTAGGTCGCCCACCAGTATAATGCGGGAATACATTTCATGTCTTTACCATTAGGCGCCCACCTGTATAACAAGGGAATACATTCCAGTCTTTACTTTTCAAGTGTTGAAGTTGGGAGCCCGCCCATAGAACAGAGGCATACACTTTAAGATCAAGTCAGAAGACAATAAAACAGAGGGTTACAACAGGAATCCCAAGCAGGAAACAATAAAAATCCCCAGCACCGGGAAGCAAAAGGGTGCAACAAGAGGTCCCAGCACAAATTCAGGCGCATGAGTAAAAAGGAAGAAAGGACGCGTTTTGAAAGAAGCAGCTGGTGAACATTAAATCATGCCCAGCATAACAAGTCTGATGAAGAGAGCCGTACCCACCAGAGGAACCGCCGAAAAGCTTGATGAAGAAAGCCATGTCCCTAGCGGACCAAGCAGAATGATGAAAACTGGTATTCAGAAGAGCAAAGGGCCAGTATCATTCCCAAATTCACGGAAGAAAAGCACCGAAGGAAACACAAGCCGACAAGAAAGCAAGGCAACAAGAACAAATTTTAGTCTAGCCTAGCTTCTTGTTTTCTTTTAAGCACGGAGTAACAAGGAGATCGGTAAGCAGTGATAACAGCATGCAACAGCAGTAACATTGCAGTCCCACGGTAGTCCCAGCTACCAAAACTTCCCGAACTACATTAACCTGATTCCCCTTTAGCCAGGGATATGTAGGAAACCTTTGAAGCAAAGGTTCGGTTAAATCTTTTTCAAAAAATGCTTCACACGGAGTACTCGGATGGGCAAAAAATCGCTCGCTTTATCTTTGCGCGAAAACCCTTCGTGTCTTCGGGCAAAGAGGGGCAGCTGTAAGCACGTGATTTTTGCCCTATATGAGAATTACTCCCAAAAAATTCAAAATCAAATGATTTTCCTTGGTGTGCAATTTTGTGAGATTTTGTGATATTTTTGGATAATTATTTGTATTTGTCTGTGTTTGCTTATTTGTTAAATTAATAAAAAAAATACAAAATATGTCGCATTTTGCATGTAGGATTTAATTCTACAATTGTTAGTAATTAAATTTGTTTACAAAAATTAAAAATTACAAAAATAGGCATCTTTTGCATTTTTAGCATTTAATGTCCAAATGAATAATTTTATGCTTAATTATTACTTAATTGTGCGTTAATTGTTATTGGGAGTTAATTTGCGCTTTTATAACTTAATTTAGTTCTTAATAATAATTTAAGTATTTTTATAATTTAGTTTTAGAAAATAAAAGAAGAAAAGATAACAAAAATACAAATAAAAATCGGATTGGGCCACTTCTTCAAATTTCAACCTCAGGCCCAAATAATTGTCCAATCTTCCTCATGACCCAGTCTACTTCAGACCGGGTCGACCCGATCCGCCCCATTAACCCAAATACCCAACACCCATTCTTCATTTTTGTCCTAACACAAAACAAAAAAAGGAAAAAACAAGAGAAAAACCCTAAAACTAAGGAAATGATCCGCCTCCCTCCCTTGGTTGTCATCTTCTCCAAAATACCAAAGACCACAAGCAGTCCACCATTGTTGCTCCAGTTCATCATGTCCAAACGACCCCAAGAGCCATAGTTGCTGCTGACCACGCAGCTATCTCGGCATCGTCGCTTCATCTTCTTCGTCCTTCGTCAAGCTCGAGCTTGAGCTCGACATCCATGGCTGCCCTCTTCCACCTCGCTTCTTCTGCTTTCATCTGCTCCACAGCAGCTATAAACACACTCTCCACCATCGTCCTCCTCCAGTCGCGAGATCCAGCTCCACCACGCCTGAGCTTCGGCGTTCGTCTCCGAGCTGCTGCCTCACCTTCATCTTGTTCGCCACAACCAAACGCAGCTGCTTCTGTTTCGCGGCACGCTGCTACTATCTTCTCTTCCATCGTCACTGTAGCGGCTGCTGCGGCCAGCCATAGATCGCCGTCGCAGTTGCTGTATTTTCATCGCATTGCTGCCCACGAGCAGCTTATTTCGTTTCAGCTATGCTGTTGCCACCATTTCGTTCGGTCGAGTTTTAGTCGAGGTCGTCAAGCGTCGTCTCGAGTTCATCAAGTTTACAAGGAAGGTTAAATCGTCGTTGTGTTAGTCGTTGAGTCCGGACAGATTTATTCCCATTCGAGGTTCGTCAACACAGTCCATACATAATTCGTTTCGATCCGGTTAGTAGATTTTGAGTTTTATTTTGTCCGTATTTTCGTTTTGATTTTTCTCGAATCTATAATCGGCAAATGTTTGTTTTGTTCATGTCTTCGTTTGAATTAAATTTTTAGTTTGTTCATATGTTTTGTTGAATTAATTTTCAGATTTCAAATGGAAGTTTAATTAGTTGTTTTTCATGTTTATTTCATGTTTGTGTTATTGTTTAGGTAAATATTTGTTAGTTTAATGTTTGTTAGATTCAAATTGAAATTTAATTAATTATTTCTTCAATTTGTTTCATGTTGTTATGTATTTTCCAGAAATTATTAATGTTGTTTGAGTCATGTGAATCCGTCATGTTTTGTTGCTTAAAAAATAGATTTAGTTCATGTTCATCTTTGTTTGAAGTTCATGTTTAAATCCAGTGATTTAATGTGAGTTTATGTTTGTTTGTGATTTGTTGATTTAATTTGAATCATGCATATTGTTGTTTGTATTGTTGTCTCTTTGTTCATCCATTGATGGTCTAAATTAACCAGGATTGGTTCCCGATATGGTTGATTTATTCCCATTAATTTGGAGTTGTGTTGTTCATCGTGTTCGTATAATTTGTTGTTGAAGATTGTTGAGAAATTGGTCATCTTGGCTATATTTTGGTTAAGTTATGATTAATTGAGTGTTTAGAGCTGATGGGGGTAGTTTGGTAAATTGCATTGCATTCAGGGGTAAAATGGTAATTGCAATAAGGTCGGAGGGGTAGTTTGGTAATTGAACACTATTTTGATTCTTTATGTTAAGCATGTGGGACAAAATATAATGGAGTGGTTTTTGATGTACTTGTTTAATATAATGGGGGACAAGACAAAACATAATGAGAAGGAATATTGTATTTATTAAATGTAAGCATGGGGGACAAATTGTAATGGGTTGTGTTGGATGTATTTATTTAATGTAGGCATGGGGGACAAAGTTTAAAATAAAAAAAACATTAATAAGTGGGACAAAGCATGTCATTGGGGGAATAATTTGGGGGTTGAGAATTGAAGACTTGTCTTGCTGTATATATAGGGTCATTTTGACACATTAGGGGACCGAGTTTTGAGAAGATTTGAGAGAAAAAAGGGGGACAGGAATTAGGACTTGAACATTAAGAGGGAAAGAGATCCGATTTGAACATTAAAAGAAAACAGATTTTTACACTTAAGAGCGGACAGACTTGAAACATTTTGAGAGTAAAAGAGAAATGCAATTTGAACTTTCACTCGAATAATTTCCGTTTGCTTTTCTCGAGTGTTATTCAAAAATTCGAAACTACTGCATCTTGTATCTTTTCTCTCCTCTGCTTTGATTGTGATTGCACTTTGGTATTGTTGAGTTTTCAATCTGTTACTGGGTTATTTTACTGGTCGTTACTAGTTTGCGGTGTTGCTGAATCTGCTGTTGCTGTGGTATTATTGCTGCTGACTTCTCCTTCTTTTGTTCTTGTACTGCTGTTTCCAGGCACATTTGTACAATCTCGGCTTGAAGCAAAAAAAATGAAATATTAATCAGGCTTTGTTCCTGTTGAATTCCTCCTATTTAGATTTGTGGTTGAATATAATTTTTCTTTCTTTGTATAAAGATGTAGTTGAATGATTAATGAGTAATGAGGTTGCATATGTATAATTTCTTCATCTAATAATGTTAGTTTAAATTAATCGGAGAATAATTAATCTGTTTTTGATATTATTGTGTATCTATCTCATGTTCTAGCATTAGTAAATAATAGAATGTAGAATTAAAGCAGTTTTTCCTTGTACAAACGCGATCGCAATTTTCCGTTCACATTAGTCGTAACTTAATAACTGATAAGTTACGTTTTTCAGCATGTAATTAATTAAGAAATTTTCTTTTGCTTTTAGAGACAAACTTAATAGAAGAAATGTAGTCACTGTAGGTTTATCCTTAAAATAAAATGAGACGAGCCTCGCCAAATAAATCACACATCGCTGGGGCCCTCAATAAATACATAACCATTGACTAGACTTTGGATTTGGCCGTTTAATGAACGTTCACGGCCTCTTCCTAAAATAACAATACGTTAGTCTCTTTAGGACGCGCCTTAATAAATCTTACCTTCTTAAACTCGGGTGCACATTTATGTGACCCAAATCCAAATCTCAACGGAGTCGAAATGTGTTTCTAATCACGGGTACATTGATTGTGACGTGGTTCAAGATGCGTGTCCATGACGTTGCAAATTCCTTTTAAAAATAAGAATGAGACGAGCCTCGACAAACAAAAATGCACAAGCTGCGGGGCCCTCTAAATGTATATATTAAAATACTTAGAATTCGGGACAGGCCGTTTAGCGAATTTTACGGCCTTCCCAAAATAACAATACGCTAGTTGCTTTAGGCGCACCTTTAATAATTTAACCTTCTTAAACACGGGTGCACATTGATGTGACCCAAATCCAAATCTCAATAGAGTCAAAATGTGTCGACGACCACGGGTACATTGATTGTAACGCGGTTCGGGATATATTTTCACAACGTTGCAATTCCTTGTAGAAAATAATAATAACAATTATGAAAGCGGTAAAAAGTTAAAATTTGCACATAAGTTCATATTTGTATAAAATCAGATAATCAAGCCGAATATAACAGTTGAGCGACCGTGCTAGAACCACGGAATTCGGGAATGCCTAACACCTTCTCCCGGGTTAACAGAATTCCTTATCCGGATTTCTGGTACGCAGACTGTAATATAGAGTCATTCTTTTCCTCGATTCGGGATTAAAATTGGTGACTTGGGACACCCTAAATCTTCCAAGTGGTGACTCTGAAATAAATAAACCAATCCCGTTTTGATTGTCCTTTAATTGGAAAAAACTCCCTTGTATCCTCGCGGGTACGTAAAAAGGAGGTGTGATAGCAGGGACTTGAAAAGGAGAATCCAGACGGCACTTTTGATCTTTTGGATTGGTGGAAGACAAGGGAAAAACATTTTTCGGTTCTTGCAAGGATGGCTCGGGATATTTTATCTATTCAAGCTTGAACTGTTGCATCAGAGAGCGCTTTCAGTCAAGCAAGACTTCAAATAGGTGATCATAGAGCGTCTATGAGGGAGAGCTTGGAAAAATCTGTACTGTTCAGATATTGGATCCGCTCGGAAAGAAGAAACTTTGGAATTGCGGAATCACAACCGGCGATAGATGAAGCTTATGAAGAAATGATGGCAGAACTTGCGGAGGATGCTGCTTCGCCCGGAAGTGGTGATGAACAAGCTTCTTTTCCACCACCACCAACGCAACCTCCTCCGAACCTTGAAGGATTTATAAAATTTGTTAGAGATACAATGTAGATTATGGTGTACCTTGTACTTTTTGGCATATCTTCTTTTAGTTTTTTCCCTTTTAATAGTGGTATTAGTACCTTGTTGTGCTCATTCCATTGGAGGGAGGAAGACTAAGAAAGATATGCCATTTTTGGTAATAAAAATTATAAGACATGCCCTTGAATATCTTTTTGCAATATTTTTTTTGTCTTTAACTTGCAATTATTTATAAGCTATAATATATATACATAACATACAATATATACTACAAGAAAATATATAAGGTAATATATATACATAACATAACATACTATATATATATATATATATCTCATTCCATTGGGGGGAGGAAGACTAAGAAAGATATGCCATTTTTGGTAATAAAAATTATAAGACATGCCCTTGAATATCTTTTTGCAATATTTTTTTGTCTTTAACTTGCAATTATTTATAAGCTATAATATATATACATAACATACAATATATACTACAAGAAAATATATAAGGTAATATATATACATAACATAACATACTATATGTATATATACTACAAAACATTATAAGAAATTATATTTAGAAATATATATACATAACATACTATATATAGTATACTATACTAGTATACTATATATACTACAAAAGAAGATTTTTCAAAATTCAAAATGAGGGCCCCACCCCCAATGACCACCAACGGCCATATTGCACAAATAGCCATTTTTTTTCAATTTACAAAACTAACCTTCTCTAACACTATAAATACCCCCTCCCTCTTCTTCATTTCAATACTCAATACTCATTTCTCAATCTAAATTTCTCTCAATCTTTCAATCTCCAATTTTCAAGACTTCAAGTCTCAATCTTAATTTTCAAGTTACATCATGCCTCGTTCGGAAAGAGTGCGCTTATTTGTTTCGCACTACTATGAAGTGCTTGAAGAAAATGAAGAAGGCCAAATATTAAAGTGCAAGAACTGTGGAAGAGTCTTAAATTTTCGTTCAGGGTGTACCACAGACATTTTAAGGAGGCATATAACGTATTGTGTTGATGGTATTTATCCGCAAATTCGTCTTTAAGATTTTTCAATAATTTGTGTTATTTTAAAATTATTAGACGTATACTTTCTTATTAATTTATTATGCATGGCAATTTAGTTTTACTATTGTTTTGTTATTTTACTTTTTCGTCAAGCACTTTAATAATTAGATTTCTACATATATACTACATATATATTTTTTATATATCCATGATATGGTTTACAAGAAATTGCCTTAAACAAATTTTTTTTTTAAAAAAAGCCCGGAAATAAAAAAGTCCGTTAGGCCCGCTAAGCCCACGAGCCCGACCCGTTTAGCCAGGACCATATGGGCTTAGGCCCGTCACGGGCTGGTTCCACCCGTTGAGCCCACGAAGCCCGGGACCGTGAGGCCCGGGACCGCCAGAGCCTAGGCCCGCTAAGCCCAGGCCCGTTAAGCTCGGCCCGTTTGGCCCATTTAGGCCCGGGCCCGGCCCAGAATACAGCATTACCATGGAGTTATAATATATGCATAATGTAAGCACGTGATTTTTGCCCTATATGAGAATTACTCCCAAAAAATCCAAAAATAAAATGATTTTTCTTTGGTGTGCAATTTTGTGATATTTTGTGATATTTTGAATAATTATTTGTATTTGTTTGTGCGTGTTTATTTGATAAATTAATAAAAAATACAAAAATATGTCGCATTTTGCATGTAGGATTTAATTCTATAGTTGTTAGTAATTAAATTTGTTTTACAAAAATTAAAAATTACAAAAATAGGCATCGTTTGCATTTTTAGCATTTAATGTCCAAATATACAATTTTATGCTTAATTAATACTTAATTGTGCGTTAATTATTATTGGGAGTTAATTTGCACTTTTATAACTTAATTTAGTTCTTAATAATAGTTTAAGTATTTTTATAATTTAGTTTTAGAAAAATAAAAGAAGAAAAGAGAGCGAAAATATAAAGAAAGTCGGAATTGGGCCTCTTCTTCAACTTCAAGCCACAGGCCCAAAAAATGGCCCAATCTTCCCTACGACCCAGTCCAATTCGAACTGGGTCGACCCAGTCCATAACCCAAAAGACCCAAACCCCTTTGTCTTACCTTTTACAACACAAAACAAAAGAAAAAAAAAGAAAAAACCCTAAAAAATAAGAAAAAGACCCGCCCCCCTATCTTCCTTCTTCTTCTATTCTTCATCTTCCCAAAGGCTCCAAACTCCATCAATGGCTGCCCTCAACCAACTACTTTCGCTTTCTTCTTCCTCGACCAAACGACACAAGTCCCTCGATCTCCAACGACCCACCATAACACCGTCGCTACCATAGCTTCATCTCTTTTGTCAAGCTCAAAGCTTGATCGACCATGGCTTCCCTTGCATCGTCTTCTTCAACTACCCAGCTGCGTTGGTGATCCAAACAAAAGCTAACGAACAGCTCGTCACCACTGTTGCTCCTTCTGCCTCACCATCCATCGCGACTTTATCTTCGTCGTTCGACGTCAAGCTCGAGTTTGAGCTCGACGTCCATGGCAGCCCTCAACCGCACGTCCAAAAGACCAGTTGTTCAAGCTTTTCCTTCTCCGACCATGGATGACCCTAGCTGCCTCGTCTGCTGCTGCCCGCGCCAGCTTCTTGACGTAACCAAACACGTCGCCGCTACTTCTCCTCCTTCCTCCGAGCTGCTGTCGCGGTGTTGCTTCCCGTTCCACCTTCTTCTTCACTTCCGGCTGCTGCTACTTCTGTGTCAACCTCGCCGTCCAGCTGCTGCCTCATCGAACAACCATGGCCAGTCTCCATCGTTGCTTCTTCTGCATTCAGTTTTCTCGCAAACAAATTAACTGCTTCCGTTCATCACTTCTGCCTTCGTTTGATCGAGTTCTAGTTGAGGTCGTCGAGCGTAGTTTTGAGTTCGTCAAGTTTACAAGGAAGGTGAGTTCGTCGTTGAGTCCGAACAGACTTATGCCCATTCGAGGTTTGTCGAAATAGTCCAATTCGTCGTTGTTCATTTCCGGTTAGTAGTTTTTGCGTTTTATTTTGTTCGTATTTGGTTTTTATATTTTCGAATCTAAAATCGGCAAATGTTTGTTTTGTTTATCGTTTGAATTAATTTTTAGTTCATGTTCATGTGTTGTTTGTTAAATTAATTTTTCAGATTCCAATTGAAAGATTAATTAATTGTTTTTCATGTTTATTTCGTGTTCGTATTGTTGTTTAAGTGAATATTTGTTAGTTTAATATTTGTTAGATTCAAATTGAAATTTAATTAATTGTTTCTTCAATTTGTTTCATGTATTTGATGTATTTTCCGGAAATTGTTAATATTGTTAAGTTCAAGTTTAAATTCATAATTGTTTCTTCTTAGTTTTTGTTTTGTCATTTGCCTAAAAAAATATAGTTGTAATAAGGGAAGTATGTTGGTTTTAGTCATTTGGATCCGTCGTTTTTATTTTTAGATTTAATTCATGTTCATATTATGTTTGTTTGATTTTTGAATCCGAAATGTTTATAGTTTGATTTCTTGTTTACCATTTATGATTATTTCTTGAATTGTTCTCATAATCTTGTTTAAAGTTTAATATAAGAATTGTTTGTTGTAATGTTGTTAGAGTTGATTTTAAGTTCAATATGATTGAATTTAGAAATCTTCATACTTTGTTTGTTGTTGGTGTTGAATCCGAAAATAGGATTGTTTGTTGCTAAAATATTGTTCAATCAAATTTTAGTTGTTCTTGGTTGTTCAATTTGTGTTCATGTGATTTGTTGTTGAAATGTTGTTAAAATCATGTTCATGTGATATTGTTGTTATGATGTTCATCCATGTTCATATTGTTGTTTGAACATTGTTAGAAATTGATCATATTGTCTATATTTTGGTTAAGTTTGATTAATTGATGTGTTATAGCTGATGGGTAGTTTGGTAAATTTGTAATACGTTCAGGGGTAGTTTGGTAATTTCAGTAAGGTCGGAAGGGGTAGTTTAGGAATTGTACATTTTGTAATTGTTTATTTGAAGCATGGGGGACAAAATGAAATGGGGTGGTTTGTGATATTATTATTTAATATAAAGGGGGGACAAGATTTAATTTAAAGGGGAATCTTGCATTATTTTAAAAGAAGCATGGGGGACAAAATGAAATGGGGTGGTGTGATATGTTTTTTTAATATAATGGGAATGAGTGGGAAGATAATGGGTTTGGTAGAGAAAGGGATTGATTTTAATTGATTTATGGGATGGGATATATATATGTGAAGTCTTGAACACAAGAAAGGGGGAGAAGAAATACAGACAGAAAAAAAGAGATTGAAAAAAAAAGCTGAACATTTATTCCGAAAAAAAAAACATTGAAACTCTCAAGAAAAGAAAAAAAAACATACAAAGAAAAAAAAATTTGAAAATTAGAAGAGAAAGTAGTACACACCTGAGAAATATTCTGGTATACAGGTGTAGAAATTAAGGGTTGAAGATTAACTAGCCTTTCAAAAATCTGAAAATTTCCTTTGGTTTCTGTCCATTATTTTCGGCATTCCTGGATTTTATTTTGAATTTTTCAAAGCTGTCACTGGGATTTTCGTTGACTGGTTATTGCTGGTTATTGTTGCTGTTGCTGTGTTACGTATTACGTTGCTGACTTTCTTCTTCTTATATTGACAATATCAGGTACACAACTGTAATTTTGGCATTTTGTAAGCTGAAATGAAGAATGGAGTGTTAAATTTTTAATTTAGTTTAATTTAATTTTTGTATTGTATTTAGGTTATTCATGTATTATTATTCTGTAAATCACTGTCATCGGCATAACTAGGCATATTATAGCGACATATTAAATAACGCCTTTACCAGATTATTAGGAAATATATTTAAGCCTGATTATTAATTAAAACTGTTTAATAAAAAAAAATAGAAGAAATAACGTAAAAATGGCGTTATTGAATCAGTTTGGCAAAAATTAACTAAGTTCCTTATTCAGAAGGTTTTTCGTCAACGATAAGTTAATCCGAATCATGTAGTCAATTTCAGTTATAACATGAATTAATTTGCAAACAAGTATTAGGACATGATGAATTAAAACAAAGTTAGTTAATGTTAAATTGTTTAAATTTTTAGAAATATGATTTAGTACTCAAGTTTTTGTTTTTATTTCTTTCAATTTTCAGTATTTGTAAATAATTAGTTTCAATAAGCTTAAGTCTTACTAATAATTTGAATTTTAATCCAACTATGGGATAATTAGTTTTTTTTATTTTTATTTTTTACTTTTCGATAATTCCATGTTGTATCTATGATTATAATTTTATTACTTTCTGCTAATATTTGTTTTTCTCTTCTATTTAATATGTCATTTTCAAGAATGTAGATATTGATTTTATATTTATAAAAAACTTAGTAATAATAAAAAGGTAGTCATTAAAGGATATTATTAAAGGATTTCGCTAAAAATAAATAGATGTAAATAATACGAATGTATAGGATTCTCCAATCTCATTTATTTATTTAATTATTAAAAAAAAATTACTTAGAATTTGGGATGGATTGTTTAGTGAATTTCACTTCCTTCCCCAAAGATAATGACGCGTTAGACTCTTTAGGCGCGATTTAATTAATTTTACCTTCTTAAACTCGGATGCGCATTTCATGCGACCCAAATCTAAATCCTAAAACATCAAATAAAATATGTTCCGTATTGTGGGTGCATTTCATGTGACACAATCCAAAGATATGTTTTAAGCGATGTTCACATTCCTAAAAAATAATAATTATAATAATAAAGCGGTAAAAGATAAAATTTGCACATGGTTCATAATTGTATTAAAAATCAGATAAATAAGCCGAATATAACAGTTGAGCGACCGTGCTAGAACCACGGAACTCGGGAATGCCTAACACCTTCTCCCGGGTTAACAGAATTCCTTATCCAGATTTCTGGTACGCAGACTGTAATATAGAGTCATTCTTTTCCTCGATTCGGGATTAAAATTGGTGACTTGGGACACCCTAAATCTCCCAAGTGGCGACTCTGAAATAATTAAACCAATCCCGTTTCGACTGTCCTTTAATTGGAAAAAACTCCCTACGCACCTCGCGGTGCCGGAAAAAGGAGGTGTGACACATAATTTATATATTATATATGTATAATTATATATAATAAATTTATAATTTATACATATGGCTAGAAAAAATAAACAATGAATATAACCGGCTATTTGTGTAAAGATCCCTAAAACTAACATCCCCGGGCCTTGAAAATTTTGATCTTTTGGTGTTTTTAATGGAAAAAGACATATATTACCCTTAAAGCTGTTCGAAAAATTCTCATTACCCCTTATTCTTGTTTATAGTAGAACTATTCTCGAATAAGTGCGTTGTACCTGTATCCCATGTTAATTAGGATTAAATATTTTAAAAATACTATAATAAGTACCCGCTGAGTTGCACATAAATTTAAGAGGAAAATTACAATCTCAAACTGATAAAAAATGAGCCCCCAAACCCCACTTTCCTTTTTCCTTTCTAGGGCTTTTTTGGCTGTTGTAGCTGCGATTGTCGTCGGCGCTGCTACAACCCCCCCACCCCATTGTTCTTCTTTGCTTTTTTCTAGGGCCTCTACTCACCAGTGGTAGTGGTGACCCTCCCCCTCCCATTTCCCCCCCCTGGTGTTTTTGTGTGTCTTTTAGGCATTATTCTGTGGCTGTTAGAGACAAGCGAGAGGCACACGCGCAAGCATAGCAGAGCATCCCGGGAGGGCGTCAACAAGGGTCGGTAGGAAGTTGGATGTGAACGTGTCAAGTGCTACAACAACGTCGTGTACACCAAGACTCCACTCCATGTTCTATGGGAGTTGGTCCCTGCTGTCCACTTGTCGACACGCTCCTTGCTTTTGTGTTATTTAAACTGTTTTTGTGCTAGTTTAAGACTTTCTATTAGTGTGCTTACTTGTTAGCTTGATTACGATCGTGTAGTTGTTACTGATTTTATTACATTTTGGCCCTTAGTATACCGCATGTTATAGTGGTTGTGATTGATGATGACAGATTAAGAAAATGTCCTCGGTTAGGGCGAGAGATAGGGCAGAGGGGTGTGGTAGGGGAAAGGGTGGGAAGGGGAACAAGGGAGACATTAGGTTGAGAATCGGATCTTGGAACATAGGGACTTTGATAGGAAAGTCTATTGAATTGGCTAAGATTCTCCAGAAGAGGAAGGTCAATATAACATGTGTCTAGGTGACTAGGTGGGTAACGTCGAATGCGCGAGATGCTGTTTCATTAAAAGCTGAATGACTGTTTTATGATCTTTAATAGATGTTTTACTCTTCTACTAGGAGCAACTTGAGTTGGCATGGCTTTAAAAGTGTTGTTTACTTTCCCATAAGTTATAAATTTGCTCATTTTTATGCATCCAATGTGTTCACTTTAGTTCTACCTTACAAATTGACTATATTCTTTTGTGGAGAATCAAAACTACATTCAATCAACAAAGCATTGGTGCATTCCATACTATAGGTATATTAACTTTATGTGAAAATAATATCCACTTTAAAATAATAATTAAAAACAATTTTTTAACTTTCCAATGTTACTAATAATAAATACTTAGCTATCTGTAGCAGTTGCCTCCAATATTTTTTAGAAATTAGCCTTCATGTCATCAAACACTATCTGAGATTTTAGAAGATGGAAATGAATTAAAATCCACAGTGTAATGCAAGAAGTGGAGATGGCAACCCAACTAGTAATCTAAGGGGAACCATCATAATAGGTGGAGAGCCTATCAAATTCAAGGTAAAGTGTGTAATTGTTTATACTATTCCTCTCTATTTTGTAGAAGTTATTTTTCAAAGAATCGTACATGTATTGTTTAAAAAACTGGTACTAATTTATTTTATTGTATTTGGTTCTTTACATGTATTAATCTTGCCAAACAAATTAGGGAAAAAAATAAGAGTACGTATGATAAGAGCTGTAATGACCCGACCGGTTTTTATGTATTTGTACCCTGTTTTCCCTTTTGATGCTTCACACATGTATAATTTTAATTTTATGACTTACAGTGTTGATTGGTTTTGTTTCGGAAAGGTTTCGGGTTGATTTAGACCTTTTGGTTCTTGACTTAGAAGCTTAAGTTAGAAATATTGACCAAACCTTGAATTTTATGAATCCGAAGCGGTGTTTTGATGGCTCTGATAGCTTCATATCGTAATTTGGATTTGGGCGTCTATCCAATATCGAATTCGGAAGTCCGTAGGTTGATTTGTGTTGTTTTGCCAAAAATTGGCAATTTGAGATTTAGAAGTTAGACCGTAGGTTGTCTTTTGACTATCGAGTTCGGAATTTGCTTTTGGGATTTAGATTGTCTGCAAAATTTGGTACTATTTGGAGTTAATTTGATAGGATTCAGATGCTTAGTTGCAATTCTAGAAGTTCTTGAACTTTACTTTGAAATTCATGCGTTTTGGTGTCTAATTCGTAGTTCTAGATGTTATTTTTATGTTTTAATCGTGCGAGTGAGTTCTATGATATTTTTAGACTTATGTGGATGTTTGGTTTGGAGCCCCGAGGGCTCGAATGAGTTTCAACGTGATTCAAAATGATGTGAACTGAAAACTAAACTTGTTGGTGTGTTGGTGCTCTGATATCGCAATTGCGAGCATCAGCCTCACAACTGTGAACATAGCAGGGGGTCTCAGGTGTCGCAATTGTGAAGTATGGGTCTGGGTAGGAAATTTCGCATTTGCGATGAAACTATCGCATTTGCGAAGGGAACAAGGTTTGCATTTGTAAATCCATAGTCGTATTTTCTAGGTTCCCTTTGAGTCTGTCAGTGCCGCAATTACGAATCCAGTGTCGCAGTAATTGCAATGTCTGTAACTGAAGAAAAGATAGAAAAGCCGGGATTTCATCTTATTTCTCTTATTTTAGAACCCTAGGCTCAGTAGGAGGCGATTTGGAGAAGGGATTCTCGTCTGCATATATTGGGTAAGTGATTCTAATTAATTTATAACTATATTTCATGAATATATCTTAGATTTAACATCAAATTTATATGAATCAAAGTAAAAATTTGAGAAAAGTTTTTGTCAAGCTTTTGAAAAATGAAAAATTGAGTTTTGAGAGACGATTTGAACTCGGATTTGAAAACAAAATACATATATGGACTCGTGGGGTTATAGGTAGTCATAATTTACCCTTGGACCCGGATTTGACCGGGCGGGCCCCGGGTTGACGTTTGTTGACTTTTTCAAAATTTTGTAAATATCAAAGCTTTATCTGTTGTAATTATTTTCTCTTGCATTGGTTGATGATATTAAGTCACTTTTGGTTAGATTGGAGCCATGTGGAGGCAAATTTTAGGGAAAAAGTTATTTTTGAGGATTAAGTTGGGCCTAGTTCAGCTAAGTATCTTGCCTAACTTTGCGTGGAGGAACTACCCCTTAGGATTTGGGTTGATTGTGCTATTTGTGTTATGTGAAAGCCATGTATGCAAGGTGACGAGTGGGTACATGGGTTGTATGTAGTATTTGAATCATTACATGTTATATTTCTCATTGTTAGTCTAATCTTACATGTATTAATCTACCCTTACATGCTTCATTTGACATTGTTAACACTTGTTCTCCCTCTTACTTGTTATTATGCTCTTATATGCCTTAGTTGAAGTTATTGTCTTCCTTATTGACTTGTTATATTTTTAATTGTTGAATTACTTTTACTTGAAGTTGTTATTTCGTGGAATATCTTCTTGTTGAGCTTATTGGAGTTGAAGTTGTAAAAGCCGTTATCACATTGAGGTGAAGTTATTAACTGTTGAAATATCTTTCTTGCTGAGAAATTCACATTCATTTTGTTATTGTTGAGATTCTTATATACATTATGGTTGAGCCATGAGCTGTTTGTAGTGGAAATATTAGTATTTTTGATTCTTTTGGCAAGTTGTAGCATATGGGCACTTGAGGTGCGACTTATGATTATGTGTGATATTGATACGCATGCGGTGGTATAATGCTAGAGGTTGAATGACATGTAGTGAGATAAGGTGGGCTTGATACGTGTGTTGCTAGTAGGGAATTACTTAAAGCCACACGATGTGATAAGGTGGGATAAAACGCGTGTAGCTATTTCAGGAAAAATGATTTTCAAAATCAAATGTAAGGATCACGCGGTGATATGAGGAAAGATTGTGATTGAAATTGTGAAATGTGAATACGAGGCGGTACCTTGGTTGTGATTCTTGTTGTTCATTTCTGTAACGACCCGGCCAGTCGTTTCGAGAGTTATAACCCGGTTCCCCCATTTCCTATTTATTTTATGTTCTACAGATATATTATGATATATCGGGTTAGTTAGTTCGAGTCCAGAGTGGTTTGGGAGTGAATTGAGACACATAGTCTCTTAATTGAAAGCTTAAGTTGGAAAGAGTTGAATAAATGTTGACTTATATATAAACGACCTCTTATTTGAATTTTGATGGTTTTGTTAGCTCCGTTAGGTGATTTTAGACTTAAGAGCGCGTCCGGAATGTGATTTGGAAGTCTGTAGTAGAATTAGGGTTGAATTGGCAAAAGTTAAAATTTTGGTGATTTTGGTTGGTAGTGGAAATTTTGATATCGGAGTCCGATTGGATTTCCTGAAGTTGAAGTAGGTTTGTGGGGTCACTTATGCCTTGTGTGAAAAATTTGAGGTTAATCAGACGTGATTTGATAGGTTTCGGCGTCGTTTGTAGAATTTCGAAATTTCAAAGTTCATTAGGCTTGAATCAGGGTGCAATTCGTATTTTTGATGTTATTTGAGGTGATTTGAGGATTCGACTAAGTTTTTATGATGTTATGGGACGTGTTGGTATGTTTGGTTAAGGTCCCGAGGGCCTCGGGTGAGTTTCGGGTGGTTAACGGATCATTTTTGGCCTTGGTGAGATAGCTGATCTGCTGCTGTATTTTGTTTTTGATTTCCTCTTACGCGTTTGCGAGAGGAGCTTAGCATTCGCGAAGAGTGTTTCTGAGATGGTGAGTTTTGTTCTTCGCGTTTGCGAAGGAGAGGACGTGAACGCGAAGGGTAGGGCAAAGTATGCATCACGAACGCGTTAGTGGTGCCGCATTCGTGAAGAAGAGTGAGGCAGTTGGGGACCCTAGGTCCTTGGTCTACGCATTCGCGAGGTGAGGGAGCGTTCGCGAAAGTTTGAGCTGGTAAAGCATTGCGTTGCGAAGCTGTTGTCGCGTTCGCAAAGAGTAAAGCGAAGTGTCAATCTGAGTTGGTCTACGTCAACGCGAGAGGACGGTCGCACGAAGAAGGAAACCTGAGCAGATAGTGTTAAATCCAAAATCGAGGGTTTGAACTCATTTTTCATATTTTGAGCTAGAGATCACGGATTTGGGCGATTCTTGAAGGGATTTTTGCGGAGTTAGTTGGGGTAACCATTTCTCACTTGGTTTTGGTTAAATCCCATGATTATATCTTTAATTTTATCATCTAATTCGTGTTTTGGAGTGAAAAATTGGGGAAAACGATGAGTGTTCTTGAGATGGAATTTTGAGGTTTTGAATGGGATTTTGTTATTGGATTTGAGTAAATTTAGTATGGTTAGACTCGTGAGTGAATGGGCTTTCGGGTTTTGTGACATTTGTCGGATTTCGAGACGTGGACCCGAGGATCGAGTTTGAGCCAATTTCAGATTTTTGGCTATAATTTGGTATTTTTCTTATGGAATTGATTCCTTTAACCTATATTGATCGTATTGTATTGCTTGAGGCTAGATTCGGGATGTTTGGACCCAAATTTGAGAGGCAAAGGTAGTACGGAGTAGGATTTTGCTTGGTTTGAGGTAAGTAACGCTTCCAAATTTGGTTATGAGGATTCGAAACCCCAAATTATGTGTTATGTGATTGGCATTGAGGTGACGCACATGCCAGGTGATGGGCGTGATGGCATGCACCGCGAGAATTGTGACCTGGTGATTCCATGGCACTATTTAGTGACTCTATCCTGTTGATATCCATGTTTTCATCATGTGATAAAGTAATTGAGCTGTAAATCATGCTAGATATCATGTTTAGGCTTTATGCCGGTATTGCTAGGACCCTTAGTGGTTGTTTCTTGCTGTCATCTCACTATTTCATTAATATTCCGTACTCAGTCATGTTCATGTGTTTTTATAGCATATCTCAGTCTCCGTTATTTATTGATTCATCATATCATTGTTCGGGGTTTGTTTTCATGACATTGTGAACGAGTGGGTGAGACTCGAGAGATTGATGACTGAGTGAGGCCGAGTGCCTGAGTATGAGTGACATTTATGGGATTGGGCTGCACGCCGCAACGATTATATTAATGATTATGATAGCTCTTGGGCTGTAAGATCCCTTCCGGAGTCTATAACACACCCCTAGTGAGCGCGAATGACATTATTGAGGGATGGATTTCCCTGGACATGGATTTATCCGAAGTAATTGATACATGGAGATGGATTTCTCCACAGGGTTGGATTGCCCTCTTTCCTTGGTATTAGGTGACTTACAATCAATGTTATATATGTTTTGGGATGGATTTTTCTGGGCTGGATGGCCATATACAGTATCGAGTGGTTGAGCAATTAAGAGTGGGAGTACATGGTGCATTTCATATATTCTGTGCATTGACATGTAGATATAGCTGAGTTGTATACCTTACACCGTTCATATTTGTATTTACTTTATTGCCGTGCAGATCCTCCAGTTGCCCCCGTTTAGGATCAGGTCCCAGTTGTGGATGCACCAGCAGGACCAACTCAGATACTAGTTGTGCCCATCGTGATCCCAGCCCTTTAGGAGGCCTTAGCTCAGATTCTGACTATGTGCACCAGTCTTGCTTAGGCGGTCTCTGTTTCTACTGACAGCCACTTCCTAGGCCAGGGGAGTTACTCAGACTCCCGCCGCCCGCACACCATAGTAGGTGGTACAGGGACTCCAGGCACCTGGGGCACCACCAGCCCAACCAGTTGCAACTGCTCAGGATTATGTGGTCCCCGCCATGCCTGATGATGAGCAGCGTAGATTGGAGAGGTTTGGGAGACTCCAGTCTCTAACTTTCATCGGTGCAGAGTGCGAGGATGCCCAGGGTTTCTTGTATAAATGTTAGAGGATTCTTCGTACATCAGGTATTCTGGAGACTAGTGGGGTCTCGTTCACTACTTTTCAGTTTACTGGAGCTGCCTTCACTTGGTTGGAGGCTTATAAGAGAGGTAGGCTAGTTGGTGCAGCACCACTTACATGGTAGCTGTTCTCCGTTCTCTTCCTGGAGAAGTATGTGCTACAGTATTGCAGAGACGAGCTACGCAGGCAGTTCGAGAGGTTGTGTCAGGATGACATGACTATGATACAGTACGAGAAGAGATTTTCTAAGTTAGCCTGTCATGCTGTTTGGTTGGTTCCCACAGACAGGAAGAGGGTCAGGAGGTTCATTGATGACCTTATATTTTAGTTGCATGTGCTTATGACCAGAGAGAGGGTGTCTGGTGCTACCTTTGATGAGGTTGTTGACATTGCCCAAGAGATAGAGTCGGTCCGCAGTCAAGAGCGGGTCGAGAGGGAGGCCAAGATATCTCGTGGATCAGGTAGTTTTGGTAGTTTTCCTTCTGGAGGTTAGTTTCACCATGACAGAGATCGTCCTTATAGGCATGCTCAGATGGCCTGCTCAGTTCACCGTGGTGCATCATCTGGCCATGATTCTCACAATTCTCAGCAGGGCCACTGATCTCTCAGTGCTCTTCCAGCTTAGAGTTTGTCTTATGCACCATCAACTCAGGGTCCATCTATGTCGGGGCCTTCTAGCGGGTATCCCGGTGCTTGGGCTCCCTTTAGTCCCCAGTGGCCAGTAGAGATTGCTTTGAGTGTGGAGATTTAGGTCATATCAAGAGGTACTGTCCCCACCTTAAGGGAGGTTCATCTCAGCAGAGGAGTCAGCCTTCGATTTCAGCACCAGTTACTTCACTACCAGCCCAGCCAACTCGGGGTGGAGGTCAGTCAGCTGTTGATACCCAATTTTTCCCTATATATTTTTAATATGCAAAATAACTTCAAAATATCATATATATGCATATATAAGCATGTCCAAAGTTTTTATTATTTTTCCCATAATTTTAAAGGGTTTAAATTGATTTATTTTCTCCCCTTTTATCCATAAAATCTCAATAATTATTTTCAAAGTTATTATTTTTGATAATTCATCTATTTGTTCTTTATATTTATGCTAAAATATGGCTAAGGTAATTTTTATAATTTTATTTAGTATTTTTAAGGCTAAATTGCATATAATTATAATATTAACCCCTTTTAAGGTTTAATTAGGTTTTATATTCATAAAATTGGATCCTATATTTTTAAATTGTTATTTATGCATTATAAACCATTTTAGTACTTTCAATCTATTTTCAAAAATTATTTACTATTTTTTATAAATTAAAAAGGGAAAAATATCTATTTAAATAATAGCCCATTTGTATTTCAATTATAGCCTAAATTAGACCCCAAATCCCCATCCCAATTTTGATTAAACCCGACCCTAACCCTTTTAAAACAAACCCAAACCCGGATCCCCACCTACCCGATTTAATCTAGGCCGTTGATCATTCAGATCAACGGCCACCATTCCCATTTTAAACCCCAAACGACCCCTAACCTAAATTATTTCTCACCGGTCTGCTGCCCTTGAATCCCCTCTCCTCTCAAACTCTCTCTGAAAACCTAAGGCTAACCCTAGCCGCCGCCACCCAAATCCACCCTAAACCCCTTCAGTCCTCACTCAATCCATGGACTCCTATGGTTGTTTGAGACGTGTACTCGTCTCCTATGTCTCCTTGTGGCCTGCTTTCATGATCCCATGGAAAAATCTCAAAGAGATCTAATCCAGATCCTGCTCGACTTTCGTCTATGGTCTTTTTTCGGCTATCCGTGGCCTATCGAGTCAGATCCATGGCTTTTCCAGCTAGATCGGTAACTTTTCAAATTTTTCTCACTTTTTTGGGTTCTCTGAAACCCTAACCTTTAAGATCTTTCGATTTTCTTTCAGATCCATCTTAGATCTATGTATGTTATGAGCCTCTTAAGTGTTTTCCTCAAAGCTTTTCCAATTTTTTCAAAGCGATTCTCCGTCTTCAAAAATTAGGGTTTTTCTTAAACTTTTCTAAAACACTTCTTCTCTGATTTTCCAGTATTAGCTTATGATTTTACTATGTTTAAACGGTTTGCTTATATTTTTTTCTTCTACCTGGTTCATTGTGTTGAAAACCCTAAGTGTTTTGGTTCTATCCGGGGTTCTGAAACTCTCTTTGTTTATTTTATACGCATGCTTGGTTCGATTAAGTTTTTTGTGTTTGAATCCTTTTCCTTGTTTGACTTATCTGATTCTGAGTTCTTACCATTTTTTAACTCGACTATTGTTAAAACCCTAATATCTTAAATGGTTTTCCTCACTTATTGCTGTGAGTTCTTTACTTGTTTCTGACTTTCATTACCTGTTAGACTGGTTTCTTCACTTTGGTTCTACGCGTGAGCCATGACTGCTTGACCTTGTTGATTACCATGCTTTGAATAGTCCTTAGCCTATTCATGTCACTCCTGTATGTTTATGTTCATCTAGTTTGCTCCTTTTTGTCAATATGTTTGACCCTGCATGTCTAATACGCCTGTTCATTCCTTTCTATTTATATGTTGAAGTGCAGAATCATGACCATTTCTTGATTGATCCTGATTTTCTTAAGTTACAACTGATTGCAAAAAAGTTTTCTTATAAACCCTAATTTTACTCATTTGTTTAAATTGACTAATTCTTTCCCTTTATTTGCTGTGATGTTTTACCCCGCTGAATCCTTTCCCCAAATTAAGTATATTCTGTACCTATACTCAATTGTATACTCTATATTTTTACTATCCCTTATATGGTTAGAAATTATTCTTCCTCAGATTGATTTTATTTCCTTAATTATCCCGTTAGTATTTGTTAAGCAGTAATTCCTTGATTAAAGGGAAGTACTCGTATTAATAGGATTTTGATTGTGATTATTGCCATATTTGTATTAAACCTTTACTTGTTACCTTATTTTCTACTCGTTTTCAAAGCTATAAAAACTCTACCCTCTCTTCTTTAAAGGCACGAAAAACTGAGTTCAAAAAACACACACTTACACATTCAAACTCTCTTTCTTTCTCTACTACTTGTGCTACTGCCTTGTCTAGCCGGCTGGAAGCCAAGGCTGGACTTTGGAACCCTGATTACTTTTTTGCACTTTGCTTTCTCAACTGGTATGTCCTAGTTTAATGTTAAAGCTTCAACAACAACACGTTTCTTTATTTATTTCAGCTTCTTTCATTTTTGGTCTACTTCTACTTGTGGTCTTGTTAAGATAAATTACCAGCATGCTGTAATATGTCCCCTTCCCCTTTAGATTAATGCACTCCCCTATGTGTATTTCAAGGCAAACTTTGTCAGTCACTTATTGTGTACTTGCCATCCCAAACCCCTATCCCCTCCATGTGTTTGTGTTCTTTTGGCTGGTTTGTGATCATGCCAGTATCAGCTATTGTTGTGCATGTCCAAACCAGACCCCTGCTGGGGTTATGTGTTTACAATCAAATGTCTGTGTGTCCCAAATCCCTTGACCCCCTTGTATGACTACTATTTCTGTGTGTGATCCCATCTTGGGAGTTTGAGTTTTGTTTACTACAACAATTGCTTTCAATCACCTTTGTTACTGATTGCTTTTTAAAAAAATGGATTTAAAAGTCCAGTTTTTACACAAATTCTTTTTCAAACTATGTCAAGGACTCTCACATATACTCTTAGAATACTAGGTTCTGCCCCTCATGTATGAGCCTTGCCTTGGGACCCTTGAGCTCCCTCTGAACTTGGACACATAAGAGTTGGCCCTTCCACACTGCACTCACTTTCTTGGTTATGCAATCCGGGTGTGAGCACTGTCCGGGATCCTTTGAGGTCCTTAGGGAACTCTGACATACCCAGATATGAGCAAGGCTTTGGAACAATATTGGCATTGAAGTGGTTTATTACATAACTCATAGAGGAAGTCAGAATCAGGCTTCCTATGGTTGTAACTTCTTATTTTTGCACTTCTTTTGTAATTCAATCATTTGGTCTGTAATAATTTGTAAACAAATATGGGGTTGGCTAGTGAAAAGGGATGGGAAATATGCATGTTTTAGCTATCAAAAGGATAGAAATCGTGTTATTAGGTTTATATTCCTATTTGCACAATAGAAACCATGCCTAGGACTCATTTCATACATTAGAGATCATGTTCCTAGGACTTATACTTATTGTTTTTAGCATATCCATTTCACTATCACATCACTTAGAAAATCCTGCGTTAAATGTGTTAATAATCGATGTTTCTGTGATCATAATATTACTGCCATGCACACTTAGAGATTCTGTTTTAGGATAAACTAATAAACATATCATCTCTGCATACTGGAAATCATGTTCAAACATTCTAATATTTGTGCATATAGAAATCCTTCCTAGGATTCTGCGGTACATTAGATACCATGTCTTTAGGATTTCATTGGCTTAAACACGCTTAGGCTAACTATGAATGCATAAAAGGAACAAAACAATTCTACTCAGTTTTTTACAAGCAACTGGCCATAGTTCTGTATGCTGAACACCTAGAACAACATGTTGTAGGTAATATAATAATCTCCAAACTGTCTTAGCAATCCGGAATAACTACTGAATACTGATTACGCCTAGGCAAGCCTTAAGTAATTACCTAAATAAAAGTGGAGCTACTTTTGTTTAATTATCAACTGCTACAACCAGCAGGCAGGCCTGATTCAGACTTCTTTTCTGAGTTATATAATGAATCTGGTTCTGACTTAAACACCTTGCTTTAGGATTTTTAAATTCAGACCTTAACTATGTATGGTCGTGCTGTCTATGTGCACTGTTTGCGGAGGTATAACTGAGCCTTCTATTTGCTTATATGTTTTCCCTAATTGCAGTTTTATATGTTTTGTATGTCACCTTAGGATTCTACCTTTAAACCTAAGGGTTAGCCTAGAACCTCCTTCTTATAGGAATATGAGTCCTAAATTCCTCCGGGACTGATAGGAATGGGACAGGTAACACCATGCAATAGAGGTCGAGACCAACCCTCACTTTAATTACCTTAACGGGGTGGGAAATGGTAGATATAGATATGATGACCGGTGCGCTAATACCACATGTATCCTCTCTTCTGAGGAGTGTCATACCGGGTATTGCATTGATGTGATCCATATTACAAACAAACCTAGGACATCCCCTTTATTTTTATAAGTATGCTTAGACTATAACTCTTTTCAAAACCTTGCTTTTATTAATCGTTTTTCAAACACTTGTGTATTTAAACTTAAAATCCCATATTACTTGAGGCTTATTTGTTTACTTGCTAATTGCATAATTCACAAAAAAATATCTGGCCGGGAACCACACTAGTGGATCATGAGGGGTGCCTAACACCTACCCCTTAGGATAATTTCAAGCCCTTACCCTATCTCTGGTTATCAAACATAGTTGTAGTTGGACCTTATAGGTGCCCTAACGCACCTTAAAATCGTTAGGTGGAGACTCTTCAAATACCCAATTCCCAAAAAGGAAATGAGTCATTACACCCCATGAACGTCGAAACCCGGACTCCTCTCCGCGGAGGGAAAAAGGGGGCGAGACAGCATGGCGACTCTGCTGGGAATATTTAGGCTTTTACCATTTCAGATTGTTCTTGTGAATTTGTACCCCCTCCCTTATGTGCAATTCCTTTAAGCGTTTAATTTTTTTTTTCAAAAGCAAAACTGATATATCTTCCTTGTTTCTTTCCTTTATTGTTGCTTTAAATTATGAAACTGCTGTATTTATTGCTTTCTTAATGTGGAAGTACATGTCAACATGCTTTTAATTATTGCATAATCATGCTCAACATCATACTCCACTCGCACCAAACAAATACTATAGCAACGCTTTAATGAGTGGTTGCACGCTTCCTATATCATTACCCCTAAATTCAGAAAGACATATTTGCGGTAAAACTAATTGATCAGCAGTGCAGTCGACAGTTCCATGCTTTCCCCCTTGAGTTGTCCGCTCAAGGGTACCAGTCTAAAACCCCATAAAAACCTTAGTCTGCTCAAATCGTGCATGCATCATAGTCAAACCTAGCCGGGTCAGTTATGTTGTCCACATAATGATCCTTTAGGATAGTCTTGTCCAAAAGTCCACTGGGTTTCCCTAAATCCAAACGGACATCATCACGTTCTGTACATTTATTTGGAGAACAAAATGCTTCATGCTAATTGTTGATGTTAAATAGTCGAGTCCGGTGGGGGTAAGGGCCTAATCCTTTTGTTTTACAGAAAATGAGGCACGAGGTCCCCAGTTTCGGTATGATTAGCACGCCCCGACTCCTGCTAGACTGGTGGAGGAGTCTTATATCAAATGACCAAATCAATGAGTGGAAAGAGAGGGCCGCCAAAGCTAGCGAAAAGTTGGAATATCTAGAATACAGTCTGCTGGAATTGGAAGGAAAAGTGAGAAAGAGAGTCACCGACTGCCAGAACGCTGAAGGAAATGAAGGAGAACACCTGGAAAAGGCATTTTTACTGGTGAACCTACGCGAGCTGGAGGATTTGATCAACGAGAGCATTCAACCTGAGGAAGGTCCTTCTGGGACCAAGTAGATAGGAGTTTATCTTTTTCGCTTTATCAATGTAATAAGGCCAATAACCATTAGTGACTTTTATTTCTTGCTTATTTAGTGTCGTTTTGGGATTCGTCTATTTTTATCAATAAAATGAGGCATATTCTAAGTTCTCCAAATCAATTTGTCGCTAGGCCTACCTCGGGCACAACAAGGTTCCCAAATTAGGACACGCTTTACATTCTCACACTATGTGTTTAAATATTGCAATACTTTTTATAATCCTCACTGACTTGATTACCTTTTTGTTTTTATTTTTGTTTTTGTTTTTGTTTTATTATTCCCCTCCCCAAAGGTTAGTTCGTGCATTCTGGCATCATCATCGTATTTCACAAGATCCAGGGGCCCTCCACCCACTCCTCCTCTTAGTCCCATTAAAGGCAAGAACAAAGGCAAAATGGAAAACTTAAACAACATCAGGAAGGAGAATATTGTTGAACGGGTTGAGGCTACTGATGGCCAGGATATTCGGGTTCCTAACGAGAATGTGTTACAACTTGAACAGAAACTGATAAAATTTTAGGAAGAGCTTGATCAGGTTCGGAATCTGGCAAACCTGTTATTTTCCCTCAGCAACCCAGATGTCAACTTCCCCAACACTCAAAACCCTACACCTCCTCAAAATATCCTAAAACAACAGAATCATCCCGCTCTTCACCATCATGTTGCTCTACCAAAGAACCAATGTAACACCTGTCATACCCCAAACAACACTCCACTACTCATCCCAGAACATCAAAACTCCACAAACGACCATTTCCACACCTATATACCAAGCTACAATAACACTCCTATATATGTGGAAACCATGCCATACTCCACCCAACCTATCTCAGGCACACCTGAATCTGATAAGAATGATCTATTTATCAAGAAATTGGCCGAGGAACTTAAGAAACTGACCAGTCAGATTCAGGGTGTTGAGGGAAGCAAAGGAATCGAGGGGCTGAACTATGAGGATCCTTGCATATAGCCTGATGTCGAACTGCCTGAGGGGTACAAACCTCATAAGTTCGAAATGTTTGATGGTACGGGTGATCCAAGGGTCCATCTGAGGACATATTGCGACAAGCTAGTTGGAGTAGGGAAGAATGAAAGGATCCGCATGAAGCTGTTCATGAGGAGTTTGAAAGGAGATGCATTATCTTGGTACATCAGCCAAGATCCCAAGAAGTGGTCAAGCTGGGTAGGCATGGCGTCTGACTTTATGGATAGATTCAGGTTTAATAAAGAGAATGCACCAGACGTGTTCTATAAACAGAATCTAAAGAAGAAGCCCACAGAGATGTTTCGCGAGTATGCTACTCGTTGAAGGTCCGAAGCTGCTAAGGTCAGACCTGCCTTAGAAGAAGAATAGATGAACAAGTTCTTTGTGAGCTCAGGACCCGCAGTATTATGAACGGTTGATGACGATTGAGAACCACAAATTCTCCGACATTATCAAACTGGGTGAAAGAATTGAAGAAGGTATCAAAAATGGTATGGTCATAAACGTTGAGGCCTTGCAAGCTACAAATAAGGCCTTACAGTCCGGTGGTGTGTCCAAGAAGAGGGACGTAAGGGTCGTGATGGTTGCACAAAGGACCAAATCTCCCCTCAAATACCAAACTTACCCAACACCTTTACTCATATATCAGCCAACCCCAAATTACCAAGCCCCCTTACCCTCATACCAAGCTCCACCACTAACTTATCAGTCATCCCCACCTCCCACATATCAACCTACCTCACCCAAATACTCCCAACCTGCTCATGTATACCAAAATTATAAAGCTCAACCATCCCATTATCAATCACCCCCTGCACGCCAAAATTTCCCTAGACCCCGACCTAATTTTGATCGTAGACCTCTAAAACAATATACAGCCATTGCTGAACCCATCGACCAATTGTATGAGAGACTCAAAGCTGCTGGTTATGTCACCCCCATCCCTGCTGCAACCCCTGAGAACCCTTCTCAGTGGGTTAACCCAAACAAATCCTGTACATACCACTCCGGCATGAAAGGGCACACCATCGATGAGTGCCGTTCCTTGAAAGATAAAATCCAGTCTTTGATAGACAACAAGATCATTGTGGCAAAATAACCTGCTCCAAATGTTCGCAACAACCCTCTGCCAGACCATAAGGGTGGAGGTATCTACATGATTGAAATAGAAGATGACTGGGATCCCGAGGGATCAATCGGGTTGATCGCAGAAGGTGATGACCCAGGGAAACCAACAATTACTCTCAAGCCAATCATAGTCCAGATCCAACCGCCTGAGGATGTTGAGGTGAATATGTCTGTACCACTTGAGTTTGAAGCAGCACCGTCCGTAAAGACACCAACACCGATTGAGGTTGAATTCGTGTCTCTAGCAAATGCACCCACACTATTTGAGGTTGCAGTTTTGCCACCTAAGGCACATGTTCCGTTTGGGATAAGGATAGCCACGCCAATCCTAGTGGCGATGACAGCCATGAAACCATTCTATACAAAGGCTGTACCCTAGGACTATACAGCCGAGGCAAGAAGGAAAGGCAAGGTCAGGATTGAGGAAACTGTCGCAGCACAGGGTATGACAAGAACTGGTAGAGTCTATACCCCTGAACATCTAGCTGAATCAAGCAAACAGGCCTCCAATCGGCCATCCATCATTGAGACAGGTCCAAACGATCTTTGGAGGAAGATACAGGCCAAGGAATATTCGGTCATCGACCAGTTAAACTAGA
This sequence comes from Nicotiana sylvestris, assembly GCF_000393655.2. Lineage (NCBI taxonomy): Eukaryota > Viridiplantae > Streptophyta > Magnoliopsida > Solanales > Solanaceae > Nicotiana > Nicotiana sylvestris. The sequence goes on along the minus strand of NC_091061.1, from coordinate 153,525,163 downwards.
CGCCAACACAAATATCCATTCTCTCTTTGCTGCAAAACTCTGAGGCACACAAGAACGCTCTGTTAAAGGTTCTAAGTGAGGCATACATACCAAGTAACATCCCTAGAGTGAAAATGGCTAACATGGTAGGACAAGTGCTGGAAAGACATAAGATCACCTTTCATGAGGATGAGCTGCCACTTGAAGGGTTAGGGCACAACAAAGCACTGCACATCACCGTGCAATGCAAAAATTATTTCATCACCAGAATCCTGATCGATAGAGGTTCCAGTCTCAACATTTATCCGCTGGTAACGCTCAAGAAGCTGGGTAAAGGACTGCATGAGATAAAAGACGGAGCAATCAATGTGAAAGCCTTCGATGGTTCTTAGAGGTCCACCATTGGTGAGATTATTCTATGCTTGCAGATGGGACCAACATGGTTCGAGATCTATTTCCAGGTGATAGATATGCCAGCATCTTACAATTTGCTGTTGGGACGGCTATGGATTCATGCTGCTGGAGCCATAACATCAACACTACATTAGGCAGTAAAGTTTGAATGGAATCACCAGGAGGTGATCATTCACGACGACGGTAGTAACCCTATATACAGTCGCCAGACCATTCCAGCGATCGAGGGAAGAAGGAAGCTGGGTGGAGAAACTTACCACCACATCGAATGGGTCAATGATGTCAACAAAAACAAATGGTAGGATAATAAAATCGAGAGTATACTGAATTGGAGTGGGTACGAACCTGGCAAAGGGCTCGACAAGAACCTCCAAGGAATCTCTAAACACATAAAACTCAAGAAATATATCACTACTTTCGGTTTGGGATATGCAAACACTTGAGAAGAATTTAACAACTGGTCGCCACCATGGCACGACCCTTACTACCCACTAGAGCAGCCAATACCACATCTGGAGCAGACCTTCCAACATTCCGACATCATTTATGGGTCAGAGGAAGAAGAAGCACTTGCAGTAGTGAAGAACTTGTTTCTAGAGGGCGATGATATAGACTGTTGTGTTATTCTCGAGGAGGAGGAAGAGGAAGGCCCTTCCATACAGGCTATGAGCAGAGGGTCCTATCTCAAGAATTGGACCATCAGGACAACCAAAGCCCGATGTACCTCGGGGTAGAAAGGCTAAAACAAGCATTGTCCATTGTTTTACTCAATGATTTTCTTTTCGCATTTTCAATTCCCGCAATAAGATCTTCAATGTTCAAATCAGTTATGCAATTTATCAAAAGCATTTTTGACTTTTCTTATGAATCAACACTTATTGCTATCATTTTCTCTCATTACTTTATTTATGCAACGTTACTATTACTTGTCTTGATGAACCAATGACTGTGACATGCAATGAGACAACGCAACAAACAAACATTGATTTAGAGGAAGATGACATACCTGACGATATTATCGAAGAAGTTGAGAACTTTGAGAACAGACCTAAGTCCAACCTAGATGAGACCAAAATTGTCAACCTGGGAGATGCATAAAACGTCAAGGAAACACGAATCAACGTTCACCTATCACCATCAGAGAAGAAAGAATACACAAAATTTCTAAAAGAGTATGAGGACATTTGCCTGATCGTATGATGACATGAATGGTCTAAGTACGTCTATTGTGGCTCACAAACTGCCAACCGATCCAATATGTCCACTAGTAAAGCAGAAGATCAGAAAGTTCAAGCCCGATATGAGTTTGAAAATCAAAGAAAAAGTCAACAAGTAGATCAAAGCTAAGGTTCTCAGGGTAGTTGAATACCCGACATGGTTAGCCAACATTGTACCAGTGCCAAAGATGGATGGGAAGGTCAGAGTCTGTGTCGACTACCGGGATCTCAACCGGGCTAGTCCGAAAGACGACTTCCATTTGCCAAATATACACATCCTGATTGACAATTGCGCCAAGAATGAGCTACAGTCATTCGTAAATTGCTTCGTTGGTTATCATCAAATCTAGATGGATGAGGAAAATGATAGAGAAGCATAAGCAGTGGCACGAGAAGTTATCATTTGTTCTACTGGGGTATCACACCATAGTCCGCACATCAACCGCGGCAACCCCCTATATGTTGGTTTATGGTACAGAGGCTGTCATTCCCGCTGAGGTAGAAATTCCTTCCCTAAGGATCATACAAGAAGCTGAGCTCGACGCCGCAGAGTGGGTAAAAAGTCGTTATGAGCAACTAGCCCTTATAGATGGAAAAAGAATGAATGCAGTTTGCCATGACCAACTCTATCAGAATAGAATGTCCAGAGCCTTCAACAACAGAGTCAATCCAAGACAGTTCACACCGGGGCAGCTGGTGTTAAAGAAAATTTTTTCGCATCAAGATGAAGCCAAAGGAAAGTTCTCTACCAACTGGTAGGGTCCATACAAGGTTCATCGGTTTCTGACAGGAGGAGCCCTCATACTTGCAGAAATGGACGGAGAAGTCTGGCCAAAGCCGATCAATTCAGATGCGGTCAAACGCTACTATGTGTAATCTTTATGCTTTCTTTATATGATGTAAATTGAACTACGCCTGACCTGATTCCCGTTTAAGAGGGGATATGTAGGCAGCCCTATGGGTTTGGTCACAACTTAATAAAATTTTCATTTCCCCCCGCAATTAGAAACTGGGGAAGAATTTTGAGGAGGACCCTCAAAATTCCGAAGTAATTTCAGCCGATCACCGCACGAGCAACAGTCAGAAGCGTCAACCCATCAAACTGGGGCAGAATTTTGAGGAGAACCCTCAAAATTCCATAGTTGGAGAGGTTGCAATATCCCGAGCTACATCGCAATCGTCGGTTTATCTAAAAAATTATTTTTATACACTTATGTTATATTTTTACAAAAGCATGCATGTTTATTATTGAAACTGTTTTGTTTAGCAACGCTACTCCAATGATACAAACGGTTTCACCAGATCAAAGCCGGATGAATCAAGCAAAGCTAGCGGGGATACGAACAAACCTTCCCCTTTATAAAACTCACGATTTTCCTTTGGATGCAGACACCAGGATTGCAAAATCATTAAACATACCGTGTGCCCGTGGAACAAACATTGTTCGAAATACGACTCTCAGAACCATTACACTTGCTAACATTTGCTATCAGCACACACCAGTGATGTTCCATACGTCACAACACTCCCAGTAATCACGACGCGTAGTCTGCTATCAGCTAAGAAAACTCTACTATCGTTTGTTATTTTATTTCTTGCATAAGGCTACAATTATACCTTCCAACTTGCATATGGCTACCATTCTGCCTTCCAAAACTAAACACTGTCTCCATCTGAATTTTGCATAAGGCTATCATTTTGCCTTCCGAGGCTAAGCTCCGCCTCCAATTTTCTTCGAAACTAAGCGCCATCTCAAGCACTATTTATTTCGCTTTTATTACGAGATAAGCTCTGTCTTGTCCACATCATACTACCGCATCTTTCATGGGCTGAAATAACGCCAACTCATCCAAAAGCGTCATCGTTCGGAGGCACCATTTTCATAGCCTGAGAACACCATGTTATGGCCCGAGCATCTCTTTCAATCTTTTGCATATCATTATTCAAAGGCATCATGGTTCGGATGCACCATCCTCATAGCCCGAGAACATCATTTCATGGCTTGCGAATCCTTTTATCATACACTTCATGGCCCAGGACATCATGGTCTAAGGACGTCATCCTTATCGTCCGAAGACAATATTCATGGTCCGACGGGAATTTGCATCATGTTTATATTTATGCACAATATACACTTGTATTGTTTCTAATTGTAGGCAAACCGGCGAGCAACGACCACCCCAGCAGAAGTGGTCCCGCAGCCATATCAAACCTAACCATTCCCGTAAACCTGCCACTCACCCCATCCTAGATATTGTGCCCGTTCTCGAAATATCTTTATCAGCATACTTCGCCGATGATTCCTGAACTATATACGATCTGATTCCTATAAAACCAGGGATATGTAGGTAGCTTAGAAGCTAGGGTGTGGCCTAAACCTCTTCAACCCATTTCGCTCGGTCAAAATTGGCCATAATATTTTTACTCGAAAACTCTTTCATTCTTCCCGGGTAAAAAGGGGCAGCTATTGATACCCAATTTTTTCCTATATATTTTCAATATGAAAATAACTTCAAAATAGCATATATATGCATATATAAGCATGTCCAAAGTTTTTATTATTTTTTCCATAATTTTAAATGGTTTAAATTGATTTATTTTCTCCCTTTTTATCCATAAAATCTCAATAATTATTTTTGATAATTCATTTATTGGGTCTTTATATTTATGCCAAAATATGTATAAGGTAATTTCTACATATTTTTATAATTTTATTTAGTATTTTAAGGCTAAATTGCATATAATTGCAATATTAGCCCTTTTTAAGGTTTAATTAGGTTTTGTATTCATAAAATTGGATCTTATATTTTTAAATTGTTATTTATACGTTATAAACTATTTTAGTACTTTCAATCTATTTTTAGAAACTATTTACTATTTTCTATAAATTAAAAAGGGAAAAATGGTTATTTAAATAACAACCCATTTGTATTTCAATTATAGCCTAAATTGGACCCCAAATCCCCAACCCAATTTTGATTTAAACCCGACCCTAACCCTTTTAAAACCAACCCAAACCCAGATCCCCACCTACACCATTTAATCTAGGCCGTTGATCATTCAGATCAACGATCACCATTCAACATTACCATTTTTAACCCCAAACGACCCCTAACCTAAATCATTTCTCACCAGTCCGCCGCCCTTGAATACCCTCTCCTCTCAAACTCTCTCTGAAAAACCTAAGGCTAACCCTAGCCGCCGCTACCCAAATCCACCCTAAACCCCTTCAATCCTCACCCAATCCATATACTCCCATGGCTATTTGAGATGTGTACTCGTCTCCTATGTCTCCTTGTGGACTGCTTTCGTGATCCCATGAAAAATCTCAAAGAGATCTAATCCAGATCCTGCTCGACTTTCGTCTATGGTCTTTTTCTGGCTATCTGTGGCCGATCGAGTCAGATCCATGGCTTTTCCGGTTAGATCGGTAACTTTTCAAAGTTTTTCTCACTTTTCTGGGATCTCTGAAACCCTAACCTTTAAAATCTTTCGATTTTCTTTCAGATCCATCTTAGATCTGTGTTTGTTATGAGCCTCTTAAGTATTTTCCTCAAAGCTTTTCCGATTTTTTTCAAAGCGACTCTCTGTCTTCAAAAATTAGGTTTTTTCTTAAACTTTTCTAAAAGTCTTCTTCTCTGATTTTTCAGTATTAGCTTATGATTTTACTGTGTTTAAACGGTTTGCTTATGTTTTTTTATTCTACCTGGTTCATCGTGTTGAAAACACTAAGTGTTTTGGTTCTATCCGGGGTTCTGAAACTCTGTTTGTTTATTTTATACGCATGCTTGATTCGATTAAGTTCTTTGTGTTTGAATCCTTTTCCTTGTTTGACTTATCTGATTCTGAGTCCTTACCATTTTTTAACTCGACTATTGTTAAAACCCTAATTTCTTAAAAGGTTTTCCTCACTTATTGCTCTGAGTTCTCTACTTGTGTCTGACTTTCTTTACCTGTTAGACTGATTTCTTCACTTTGGTTCTACGTGTGAGCCATGACTGCTTGACCTTGTTGATTACCATGCTTTGAATAGTCCTTAGCCTATTCATGTTACTCCTGTATATTTATGTTCATCTAGTTTGCTCCTTTTTGTCAATATGTTTGACCCTGCATGTCTAATACTCCTGTTCATTCCTTTCTATTTATATGTTGAAGTGCAGAATCATGACCATTTCTTGATTGATCATGATTTCCTTAAGTTACAACTGATTGCAAAAAAGATTTCTTATAAACCCTAATTTTACTCATTTGTTTAAATTGATTAATTCCTTCCCTTTATTTGTTGTGATGTTTTACCCCGCTGAATCCTTTCCCCAAATTAAGTATATTCTGTACCTAGACTCAATTGTATACTCTATATTTTTACTATCCCTTATATAGTCAGAAATCAATCTTCCTCAGATTGATTTTATTTCCTTAATTATCCTGTTATTATCCGTTAAGCAGTAATTCCTTGATTAAAGGGAAGTACTTGTATTAATAGGATTTTTATTGTGATTATTGCCATATTTGTGTTAAACCTTTACTTGTTACCTTATTTTCTACTCGTTTTCAAAGGTTTAAAAACTCTACCCTCTCTTCTTTAAAGGCACGAAAAACTAAGTTCAAAAACATACACTTACACATTCAAACTCTCTTTCTTTCTCTACTACTTGTGCTACTGCCTTGTCTAGCCGGCTGGAAGCCAAGGCTGGACTTGGAACCCTGATTACTTTTCTGCACTTTGCTTTCTCAACTGGTATGTCTTAGTTTAATGTTAAAGCTTCAACAATAACATGCTTCTTTATTTATTTCAGCTTCTTTCATTTTTGGTCTACTTCTGCTTGTGGTCCTGTTAAGATAAATTAACAGCATGCTGTAATATGCCCCCTTCCCCTTTAGATTAATGCACTCCCCTATGTGTATTTCAAGGCAAACTCTGTCAGTCACTTATTGTGTACTTGCCATCCCAAACCCCTATCCCCTCCATGTGTTTGTGTCCTTTTGGCTGGTTTGTGATCATGCCAGTATCAACTATTGTTGTGCATGTCCAAACCAGACCCCTGCTGGGGTTATGTGTTTACAATCAAATGTCTGTGTGTCCCAAATCCCTTGACTCCCTTGTATAAATACTGATTCTGTGTGCGATCCCATCTTGGGAGTTTGAGTTTTGTTTACTACTACAATTGCTTTCAATCACCTTTGTTACTGATTGCTTTTAAAAAAATGGATTTGACAGTCCAGTTTTTACACAAACTCTTTTTCAAACTATGTCAAACACTCTCACATATACTCATAGAATACTAGGTTCTGCCCCTCTTGTGTGAGCCTTGTCTTGGGACCCTTGAGCTCCCTCTGAACTTGGAAACATAAGAGCTAGCCCTTCAATACTGCACTTACTCTTTTGGTTATGCAATTCGGGTGTGAGCACTGCCCGGGATCCTTTGAGGTCCTTAGGAAACTTTGACACACCCAGATATGGGCAAGGCTTTGGAACAATATTGGCATTGAAGTGGTTTATTACATAACTCAGAGAGGAAGTCAGGATCAGGCTTCCTATGACAGTAACTTCTTATTTTTGCACTTCTTTTGTAATTCAATCATTTGGTCTGTAATAATTTGTAAACAAGTATGGGGTTGGCTAGTGAAAAGGGATGGGAAATATGCATGCTTTAGCTATCAAAAGGGTAGAAAACGTGTTATTAGGTTTATATTCCTATTTGCGCTATAGAAACCATGCTTAGGACTCATTTTATACATTAGAGATCATGTTCCTAGGACTTATACTTATTATTTTCAGCATATCCATTTCACTATCACATCACTTAGAAAATCCCGCGTTAAATGTGTTAATAATTGGTGTTTCTGTGATCATGTTCTTACTGCCATGTACACTTAGAGATCCTGTTTTAGGCTAAACTAATAAACATATCATCTCTGCATATTCTGGAAATCATGTTCAAACACTGTAATATTTGTGCATATAGAAATACTGCCTAGGATTCTGCATTATTCTGCACCTCTGTACATTAGATACCATGTCTTTAGGATTTCATTCACTTAAACACGCTTAGGCTAACTATGAATGCATAAAAGGAATAAAACAATTCTACTCAGTTTTTACAAGCAACTGGCCATAGTTCTGTATGCTGAACACCTAAAACAACATGTTGTAAGTAATATAATAATCTCCAAACTGTCTTAGCAATCCGGAATAACTACTGAATACTGATTACGCCTAGGCAAGCCTTAAGTAATTACCTAAATAAAAGTGGAGCTACTTTTGTTTAATTATCAACTGCTACAACCAGCAGGCAGGCCTGATTCAGACTTCTTTTCTGAGTTATATAATGAATCTGGTTCTGACTTAAACACCTTGCTTTAGGATTTTTAAATTCAGACCTTAACTATGTTTGGTCGTGCTGTCTATGTGCACTGTTTGCGGAGGTATAACTGAGCCTTCTATTTGCTTATATGTTTTCCCTAATTGCAGTTTTATATGTTTTGTATGTCACCTTAGGATTCTACCTTTAAACCTAAGGGTTAGCCTAGAACCTCCTTCTTATAGGAATATGAGTCCTAAATTCCTCCGGGACTGATAGGAATGGGACAGGTAACACCATGCAATAGAGGTCGAGACCAACCCTCGCTTTAATTACCTTAACGGGGCGGGAAAGGGTAGATATGGATATGATGACCGGTGCGCTAATACCACGTGTATCCCCTCTTCTGAGGAGTGTCATACCGGGTATTGCATTGATGTGATCCATATTACAAACAAACCTAGGACATCCCCTTTATTTTTATAAGTATGCTTAGATTATAACTCTTTTCAAAACCTTGATTTTATTAATCGTTTTTCAAACACTTGTGTATTTATACATAAAATCACCTATTACTTGAGCCTTATTTGTTTACTTGCTAATTGCATAATTCACAAAAAAATATCTGGCCGGGAACCACACTAGTGGATCATGAGGGGTGCCTAACACCTTCCCCTTAGGATAATTTCAAGCCCTTACCCTATCTATGGTTATCAAACTTAGTTGTAGTTGAACCTTATAGGTGTCCTAACATACCTTAAAATCGTTAGGTGACGACTCTTCAAATACCCATTTCCCAAAAAGGAAATGAGTCATTACACCCCATGAACGTCAAAACCCGGACTCCTCTCTGTGGAGGGAAAAAGGGGGCGCGACATTAGCTAGGGGTCACCCTAGAGGGGGAGGCCGATCAGGTGGGTGTCAGGTCCATTTCTATGCACTCCCTGTCAGACTAGATGTCATTGTTTCAAACATAGTGATCACAGGTATTATCTTCGCATGTCATCGAGATGCTTCTGTATATTTGACCCTGGTTCAACCTATTCATATGTGTCATCATATTTTGCTCATTATCTGGACATGCCCCGTGAGTCTCTAGTTTCATCTGTTTGTCTATCTACGCCGGTGGGCAATACTATTATTGTGGACCGTGTATACCGGTCATATGTAGTGACTATTGGGGGATTAGAGACTAGAGTTGATCTGTTGCTGCTTAGTATAGTTGACTTTGATGTGATATTGAGCATGGATTGGTTGTCTCTGTGTCATGCTATTCTGGACTGTCACGTAAGACGGTGACGTTACCTATGCTGGGGTTGCCACGGATTGAGTGGCGAGGTTCATTGGATTATGTTCCTAGTAGAGTGATTCATTCTTGAAGGCCTGGAAGATGGTTGGGAAGGGTTGTCTTTCTTATTTGGCCTTTGTGAGGGATGTCACTGCAGATACTCCTACTATTGATTCAGTTCTGGTGGTGCGGGATTTTCTGGATGTATTTCATGTAGACCTGTCGGGCATGCCGCCAGATAGGGATATTGACTTCGGTATTGATTTGGTGCCGGGCACTCAACCCTTTTCTATTCCAATGTATTGTATGGAACCGATGGAGTTAAAGGAATTGAAGGAGTAGCTTCAGGAACTCCTTGATAAGGGGTTTATTCGGCCTAGTGTGTCACCTTGGGGTGCACCAGTTTTATTTGTGAAGAAGAAGGATGGCACTATGAGAATGTGTATTGATTACAGGCAGTTGAATAAAGTCATAATCAAGAACAAGTATCCTTTGCCTCGTATTGATAATTTATTTGACCAGCTTCAGGGAGCGAGGGTGTTCTCCAAGATTGATTTGAGGTCAGGGTATCACCAGTTGAAGATTAGGGACTCAGACATTCTTAATACAGCTTTCATGACCCAATATGGTCATTATGAGTTTATCGTGATATCTTTTTGGCTGACCAACGCCCCAACAACGTTCATGCATTTGATGAATAGCATGTTTCAGCCTTATCTCGACTCATTTGTCATTGTGTTAATTGATGATATCCTGGTGTACTCTCGTAGCCAGGAGGAGCACGCCCAACATTTGAGTGTTGTATTGCAGCGACTGAGGGAAGAGAAACTTTATGCCATGTTCTCCAAGTGTGAGTTTTGGCTCAGTTTAGTGGCGTTCTTGGGGCACGTGGTGTCTAGTGAGGGTATTCGGGTAGATTTGAAGAAGATAGAGGTGGTTCAGAGTTGGCCCAGACCGTGCTCAACCACAGAGATTCAGAGCTTTCTTGGATTGATTGGTTATTACCGTCTGTTTATTTAGGGTTTCTTGTCTATTACATCGCCCTTGACCAAACTGACCCAAAAGGGTGCTCATTTCATGTGGTCGGATGAGTGTGAGATGAGCTTTCAAAAGCTCAAGACTGCCTTGACCACAACTCCAGTGTTAGTTCTGCCATCAGCTTTATACCATATATTGTGATGTTTCTCGGATCGGCATTGGGTGTGTTTTGATGCAGGAGGGTAGAGTAATTCCTTATGTTTCGCGTCAGTTAAAGCCCCAAGAGAAGAACTACCATGTTCATGATTTGGAGTTGGCTGCCATTGTTCACGCGTTGAAGATTTGGAGGCACTATCTATGATGACCCAAAAGGTCATCACTTGTGTTGCAATGAAATTCTACATTCCAAGGCCTTAAAAACCTCCCTTAGCACCACCTCGATTTATGTGTGCAGTCCAGACGCATAGTCGGAAAGCTTAAATGTGAAAATCTGTGAAAAATGATAAGTTTTGACTCTAAAATGAATAAAATTGACTTCAGTCAACATTTTGGGTAAACGGACCTGGACCCATGATTTGACGGTCCTGGAGGGTCCGGAGGAAAATATGGGACTTGAGCGTCTGCCCGGAATCGGATTCCGAGATACCAAGCCCGAGAAACAAATTTTTTAAAGAAAATTGTCTTCTGAAATTATTTAAAGAAATTTGAAATGAAATTTTCTTAGAACATGGTGGTATCGGGCCCGTATTTTGGTTCCGGCGCTCGGTACAGGTCTTATATATGATTTAAGACATTTTTGCGAAATTTGGTGAAAAACGGATGTCATATGACGTGATTCAGACTTAAATCGTAAAATTGATGTTTAAAGAAGTTTTGAGAAAATTTCATTGATCTCGAGATTTAATTTGATGTTCATGATGTTATTTTGATGATTTGATTATACGAATAAGTCCGTAGGATGTTTTTGAAGTTTAGTGTGCGCTTGGTTTGGAGTTCCGAGGACTCGGGTGAGTTTCGGGTAGGTTCGGGGATGTCTTAGGCTTAAAAATTGAGTTGTTGCAGGCTCAGAGAGGTGGAGGACCTTTGAACAGGCCAGTGCGGTCCGCGGTGAAGAACAATTCACTGGTCCGACTTCGGAAGCCTATATCTTTTGATATACAAGGAATTTTGAAATGACTTAAAAATAAAAGTTGTAGCCCTTCATGTCTAGTTTCCAGAAAGGTAAATAAATCACAATTTGGACATCTGTAGAGAACGTTATGGCCAAACTAATAAGATCTGTCACTGCAGAACACAGGAAGCATGTGCGGCCGCAGTTGATTTTTTGCTGTCCGCACAAGGCATCTGAGGGTAGTATATTTAGATGGTATTTTCAGTTATTTTTCATTTTTTAAGACTCCAAAAATATAAGAGGCGATTTTTCAAACAACCTTTCTTCTCCAAATCAATTGTAAGTCATTTTTAACTAGTTTTCTTCAATCATTAACATCTTAAACATGATTTCAACTTCAAATCAATGGTTTTCATGGGGGAAATTGGGTGTCTTGGATAGATCCTAGGTTTTTCAAAAATTGGAGATTTGGACCTCGATTTGAGGTCCGATTTCAAAACAAATTACATATTTGAGCTCGTGGGGGAATGGGTAATCGGGTTTTGGTTCAAACATCGGGTTTTGACCACGTGGGCCCGATTGCGATTTTGAATTTTTGGGTAAAACTTTGGAAAAACTCATTTTCATGCATTCAAATTGATTCATTTAGCGTTTATTGATGTAATTAAGTAACTTGTGGCTAGATACGAGTGAATTGGTGGAGGAATCAAGGGGTAAAGCTATAATTGAAACTTGAGTTGTGTTTGAGGCATCGAGGTAAGTGTTTGGTCTAACCTTAGCTTGAGGGATTAAGAGTTGTGTCCTATTTGCTATTTGCTTCTTGTTGAGTACGACGTATAGGCATGGTGACGAGTATTTATACGTTAGTGTCAAGCATGACCATGGGTCTTATATTGTGATTTTCATGACTTCGTTGTATTATTCATGCCTTGGTGAAGATTTTTATTTGTTGTGTAAAGTTGTGGAAAGAATTGTGACCTATGAACATTGAGGAGCGTTGGCTCCAGTTGTATAACGAATTGTGAAAGTATAAGTGATAATTGAAACTCTAGAGTATTGGTTCGAGTTGTGAAGTGAATGGTGAAGTAAAAGTGAGAAAGAGAAGAGATCATTATGATGCCCCCTTGCCGAGCTATTGTTGAGTTGTGGTTCCCTTTCATTGTGTTCTTAATTGATATTACAGATGTTTAGGTTGATGATTCTTTGTGTTAGGTGTTGTAACAAACTTAGTTATAGCTGAGGTAGTTAGGTGTTGTAACAAGTTTGGTTATAGATGAGGTAGTTAGATGTTGTAACGAGTTTGGTTATAGATGAGGTAGTTAGATGTTGTAACGAGTTTGGTTATAGCTGAGGTAGTTAGGTGTTGTAACGAGTTTGGTTATAGCTGAGGTAGTTAGATATTGTAACAAGTTTGGTTATAGTTGTTTCTCCCTTGCCGAGATATTGTTTATTGATATTATTGTTCCCTTGCCGGGATTCCTTGTGATTATTGTTGGCTTGTAAATGGGAGCGGGTGGTACGCCTACCACAAGATATAATAAAATGGGAGCGGGTGGTACGCCTACCACTAGATATAATGAAATGGGAGCGGGTGGTACACTTACCACAAGATATAATAAAATGGGAGCGGGTGGTACACCTACCATGAGATAAATAAAATGGGAGTGGGTGGCATGCCTGCCACGAGATATAATGAAATGGGAGCGGGTGGCACACGAGATACAGGAAATGGGATCGGGTTGCACGCCTGCAACAAGATGTGAAAAGAAAGTGAAATCTACCTTTGTTTTCCTTATTCTTGTTAGTGATTGGATTTTGATTCCTTTATAGTTCTCTTGATATTCTGTTTTTACCTGTTATTCCCCGAAGCATGTTTCCCCCTCCCATCTTTACTTGTTTATTTCCGTATTATTTTTTCCGTTATGTATATATTTGAAATGCACAGGTTTATTTGGTAGTCTGGTCCTAGCCTCGTCACTACTTCGCCGAGTTTGGGCTAGGCACTTACCAACACATGGGGTCGGTTGTGCTGATGCTACACTCCGTACTCTTTTGTGTAGACCCCAGTGTTGTGGACTTCGGACCGCAGTGAGATTAATGATTCTTGATCATCAGGCGATCCAAGGTAGTCCTGCAGGCGTCCGCTGGCCTTGGCGTCTCCTTCTATCTACTGTTCCTGTTTCTTTCTTGCATGTCTAGAGACAGTGTAGTATTTATTCCTTTCAGACCCTTTATTTGTAGTATTCTTAGACCGTCTGTGAAACTGTGACACCAGTTCTGGGTAGTCGAGACTCAAACAATTGTATTAAATAGTCATGTTCAGATAGCTTATTATTTCTTTCTTCCGCTTGTGTTAATTTCCGCTGTTTAGATGTTATTATTTCGAAATTGTTAATGAATATAAAATGGGTAAAAAGGTAAATTGTCCAATTAATTGGCTTGCCTAGCTCGTACTAGTAGGCTCCATCACGACTCCCGAGGGTGGGATCCGGGTCGTGACAAGTTGGTATCAGAGCTCTAGGTTACATGGGTCTTACAGTTCACAGACAAGCTTAGTAGAGTCTGAGGGATCGGTACGGAGACGTCTGTATTTATCCCCCAGAGGCTACGGAGTTAGGAAAAACTTCACATTCATTCCTTCCTGTCATGCGATTTTGTTCTCTTAGTGATAAATTGAAACCCCTACTCTTGTCCTTTCGTGAATGACGAGGTCATGTACCACTTCTTCAGCCGAGCAACAGCACAGATCGGTGATAGATCAGCTACGTCTTCGGAGGCTTTGTAAAGGTTGGATAAGTTTCACTAAGCTCTTCACTACTACTTTCAATGGTGCATCTTCTGAGGATCCCCAAGACTATCTAGACGGCTGTCATGAGGTTCTCAGGAACATGGGGATCGTGGAGACCAATGGGGTCGATTTTGCTACTTTTCGCTTGTCTGATCCGCCAAGACCTGTTGGAGGGATTATTGATAGGCTATACTTGTTAGGTCATTAGCTTTGATTTGAGAACAGTTCATGCAGCTATTTCTGAAGAAGTTTCTCCCCATCACTCAAAGAGAGGTCTATCGGAGGTAGTTTGAGCGTCTCCAGCAGGGTTCTATGATTGTTACCCAGTTTGAGACCAAATTCATCAACTTGGCCCGTCATGCTCTACCATACTTCCTACTGTGAGAGAGAGAGTGAGGAGGTTCATTGAGGGACTCGTCCAGCCCGCTCAGTTAGTTGGAGGTGGAGGTAGAGGTATTAGAGGTAGAGGTAGAGGTAGAGGTATTAGAGGTGGAGGTAGAGATGCTAGAGGTGGAGGTAAAGGTATTAAAAGTGGAGGTGCAAGTACTGTTCTGGTTTATGGTAGAGAAGCTTTGGTTTTATTTTGCACTGTATCTGGTCATGCCTAGTGATTCATTGAGTGCTCCTGTTTATGTGTCTACACCGGTGGGTGATTCTATTGTGGTAAATCGAGTCTATCACTCTTGTATAGTTGTGATTGGGGGTCTTGAGACTCGTGTAGATTTGTTGCTTCTAGACATGGTCGATTTCAATGTTATATTGGGGATGGACTGGTTATCACCTTACCACGCTATCTTGGATTGTCCTGCCAAGATTGTGACCTTAGCTTTACCGGGTTTGCCTCATTTAGAGTGGAGAGGGACTCCTGGTCATTCTACCTGTAGTGTTATCTCTTATGTGAAGGCTCGGCGTATGGTAGAGAAGGGGTGTTTGACCTATTTGGCATATGTTCGTAGTTCTAGTGCTGAGGTTCCTTCTATTGATTCTGTGCCCGTTATTCGTGAGTTTCCTGAGGCATTCCCTTTAGACCTGTCGGGTATGCCACCCGACAGGGATATTGATTTCTGCATTGATTTGGCTCCGGGCACTCAGTCCATTTCTATCCTGCCGTATCGTATGGCCCCGCCTGAGTTGAAAGAGTTGAAGGAACAGTTGCAAGACTTGCTTGAGAAGGGTTTCATTAGACCCAGTGTTTCGCCTTAGGGTGCGCCGGTGTTGTTTGTTAAGAAGAAGGATGGGTCGACGAGAATGTGTATTGATTACCGTCAGTTGAACAATGTTACGATCAAGAATAAGCATCCATTGCCGAAGATTGATGATTTGTTTGATTAGCTTCAGGGTGCCAAGGTATTTTCAAAGATTGACTTGAGATCTGGCTACCATCAGTTGAGGATTAGGGCATCCGATGTCCCTAAGACACTTTTCCGCACTCGGTACGGGCATCATGAGTTCTTGGTTATATCATTCGGGTTGACAAATGCCCCAGCAGCTTTTATGGATTTGATGAACCGAGTGTTCAAGCCTTATTTGGATTTGTTCATGATAGTCTTCATTGATGATTTTTTGATATATTCCCACAGCCGGGAGGAGCACAAGCAGTATCTTAGAATGGTTCTTCAAACTCTGAGGGATAGTCAGCTATATGCTAAGTTCTCAAAGTATGAGTTTTGGCTGAGTTCATTTGCATTCATAGGTCATGTTATATCAACAGAGGGTATTCAGGTGGATCCGAAGAAGATTGAGATAGTCAAGAACTGGCCTAGACCAGCATCAGCTACAGAGATTCGGAGTTTCTTGGGATTGGTAGGCTACTATCGTCGGTTCGTGGAAGGGTTTTCATCCATTGCAGCCCCAATGACCAGGTTGACCCAGAAGGGTGCCCAGTTCAGATGGTCGGACGAGTGTGAGGCGAGCTTTCAGAAGCTCCAGATAACTCTGACTACGGCACCGGTGTTGGTTTTGCCTACAGGTTCAGGGCCTTATACAGTTTATTGTGATGTATCTCGTATTGGACTTGGTGCAGTGTTGATGCAGGATGACAAGGTCATTGCCTATGCTTCGCGGTAGTTGAAGATTCATAAGAAGAACTATCCGGTTCATGATTTGGAGTTGACAGCCATTGTTCACGCATTGAAGATTTGGAGGCATTATCTGTATGGCGTGGCATGTGAGGTGTTCACGAATCACAAGAGTCTTCAGTATTTGTTCAAGCAAAAGGAGTTGAATTTGAGGCAGAAGAGGTGGTTGGTTTGTTTAATGATTATGATATCATTATCTTATATCACCCGGGAAAGACCAATGTGGTGGTCGATGTCTTGAGTAGAAAGTCAGCCAGTATAGGCAGTCTTGCTTATATTCCAGTCGGTGAGAGGCCACTTGCTTTGGATATTCAGGCCTTGGCCAATCGGTTTGTGAGGTTGGATATTTCTGAACCTAGTCGGGTATTAGCTTGCATGGTCACTCGTTCTTCTTTATTGGAGTGTATCCGTGATCGGCAGTATGATGATCCCCATTTATGTGTCCTTAGAGACACGGTGCAGCGCGGAGGTGCCAAGCATGTTACCTTAGATGATGATGGAGTTTTGAGATTGCAGGGTCGAGTGTGTGTGCCAAATGTGGATGGGCTTCGGGAGTTGATTTTAGAGGAGGCCCATAGCTCCCGGTACTCTATTCATCCGGGCGCCGCGAAGATGTATCATGATTTGTGGCAGCATTATTGGTGGCACAGAATGAAGAAGGATATTGTTGCATATGTGGCTCGGTGTTTAAATTGTCAGCAGGTTACGTATGAGCATCAGAGGCTTGGTGGTTTATTTCAGAGGATTGAGCTTCCCGAGTGGAAGTGGGAGCGGATCACTATGGACTTTGTTGTTGGACTCCCGTAGACGTGGAGGAAGTTCAACACATTATGGGTTATTATTGATAGGCTGACCAAGTCAGCGCATTTCATTCCTGTGGTAGTCTCATATTCATCCGAGAGGTTAGCTGAGATCTTTATCCGAGAGATTGTTCGTCTTCATGGTGTGCCTGTGTTTATCATTTCGGATCGAGGTACGCAGTTTACCTTGCATTTTTGGAGAGTAGTTCAGCGAGAGTTGGGCACTCAGGTTGAGTTGAGTACAACATTTCATCCTTAGACAGACGGGCAGTCCGAGCGGACTATTCAGGTTTTGGAGGATATGCTCCGAGCTTGTGTCATTGATTTTGGGGGTCCGTGGGATCAGTTCTTGCCTTTAGTAGAGTTTGCCTACAACAACAGCTATCAGTCGAGTATCCAGATGAATCCTTATGAGGCTTTATATGGTAGGCGATGTCGATCTCCGGTTGTATGGTTTGAGCCGGGAGAGGCTCGATTGTTGGGTACGGATCTGGTTCAGGAGTCCTTGGACAAGGTCAGGATTATTCAGGATAGGTTTCATACAGCTCAATCCAGGCAAAAGAGTTATGTAGACCGCAAGGTTCGAGATGTGGCTTTTATGGTCGGTGAGCGGGTATTGCTCCGAGTGTCGCCTATGAAGGGCGTGATGAGATTTGGGAAGAAGGTCAAACATAGCCCTAGGTTCATTGGCCCGTTTGAGATTCTTGATCGAGTGGGAGAGGTGGCTTATAGACTTGCTTTGCCTCCAAGCTTATCAGCCGTGCATCCAGTGTTTCATGTGTTCATGCTTCGGAAGTATCACGGTGATCCATCCCACGTGTTAGATTCCAGCACTGTCCAGTTGGACAAGGACTTATCTTATGAGGAAGAGCCGATGGCTATTCTAGACCGGCAGGTTCGTCAGTTGAGATTGAAGAGTTTTCCTTCTGTTCATGTTCAGTGGAGAGGTCAGCCTTCTGAGGCATCGACCTAGGAGTCCGAGTCCGATATGCGGAGCCGTTAACCGCATCTTTTACCCAACTCAGGTACTTCCTTCTTCTGTCCGTTTGAGGACGAACGGTTATTTTAGAGTTGGAGAATGTGATGACAAAAACTTGTGTTGCAATGAAATTCTACGTTCCGAGGCCTTAAAAAACCTCCCTTAGCATCACCTCGATTTGCGTGCGTAGTCCGGGCGCGTAGCCGGAAAGTTTAAATGTGAAAATTTGTGAAAAATGATAAGTTTTGACTGTAAAATGAATAAATTTGACTTCGGTCAACATTTTGGGTAAACGGACCCGGACCCGTGATTTGACGGTCCTAGAGAGTCCGTAGGAAAATATGGGACTTGGGTGTATGCCCGGAATCGGATTCCGAGATCCCAAGCCCGAGAAACGAATTTTTTAAAGAAAATTGTCTTCTGAAATTGTTTAAAAAAATTTGAAATGAAATTTTCTTAGAACATGGTGGTATCGGGCCCGTATTTTGGTTCCGGCGGCAGTTACAAGTCTTGTATATAATTTAAGATATTTCTATGGAATTTGGTGAAAAACGGATGTCATATGACATATTTCGGACTTAAATCGCAAAATTGATATTTAAAGAAGTTTTGAGAAAATTTCATTGATCTCGAGATTTAATTTGATGTTCATGATGTTATTTTGATGATTTGATTACACAAATAAGTTTGTAGGATGTTTTTGAGGTTTTGTGTGCGCTTGGTTTGGAGTTCCGAGGACTCGAGTGAGTTTTGGGTAGGTTACGAGGTGTCTTAGGCTTAAAAACTGAGTTGTTGCAGGCTCAGAGAGGTGGAGGACCTCTGAACAGGTCAGTGCAGTCCGCACGATATGGACTGCTGCCGCGGAGAGGCCAGTGCGGCCGCACTAGTTTTGGTGCGGTCCGCGGTGAAGAACAATTCACTGATCCGACTTCGGAAGCCTATATCTTTTGATCTACAAGGAATGTTGAGATGATTCAAAAACGAAAGTTGTAGCCCTTCGTGTCTAGTTTCCAGAACGGTAAAGAAATCACAATTTGGACATATGTAGAGAGAGGTATGGCCAAAATAATAAGACCTATCACTGCAGAACACAGGAAGCCTGTGCGGCCGCAGTTGATTTTGTGCGGTCCACACAGGGCATCTGAGGGCAGTATATTTAGACGGGATTTTCAGTTATTTTTCATTTTTTAAGACCCCAAAAATATAAGAGGTGATTTTTCAAACAATCCTTCTTCTCCAAATCAATTGTAAGCCGTTTTTAACTAGTTTTCTTCAATCATTAACATCTTTTAACATGATTTCAACTTCAAATCAATGATTTTCATGGGGGGAATTGGGTCTTTTAGGTAGAACCTAGGGTTTTCAAAAATTGGAGATTTGGACCTCGATTTGAGGTCCGATTTCAAAACAAATTACATATTTGAGCTCGTGGAGGAATGGGTAATCGGGTTTTGGTTTGAACCTCGGGTTTTGACCATGTGGGCCCAGGGGCGATTTTGACTTTTTGGGTAAAACTTTGGAAAAACTCATTTTCATGCATTCAAATTGATTCATTTAGCGTTTATTGATGTAATTAAGTAACTTGTGGCTAGATACAGGTGAATTGGCGGAGGAATCAAGGGGTAAAGCTATAATTGAAACTTGAGTTGTGTTCGAGGCATCGAGGTAAGTGTTTGGTCTAACCTTAGCTTGAGGGATTAGGAGTTGTGTCCTATTTGCTATTTGCTTCTTGTTGAGTACGACGTATAGGCATGGTGACGAGTATCTATACGTTGGTGTCAAGCATGACTGTGAGTCTTATATTGTATTTTCATGACTTCGTTGTATTATTCATGCCTTGGTGAAGATTTTTATTTGTTGTGTAAAGTTGTGGAAAGAATTGTGACCTATGAACATTGAGGAGCGTTGGCTCCAGTTGTATAACGAATTGTGAAAGTATAAGTGATAATTGAAACTCTAGAGTATTGGTTCGAGTTGTGAAGTGAATGGTGAAGTAAAAGTGAGAAAGAGAAGAGATCATTATGTTGCCCCCTTGCCGGGCTATTGTTGAGTTGTGGTTCCCTTTCATTGTGTTCTTATTTGATATTACGGATGTTTAGGTTGATGATTCTTTGTGTTAGGTGTTGTAACAAGCTTAGTTATAACTGGGGTAGTTAGGTGTTGTAACAAGTTTGGTTATAACTTAGGTAGTTATATGTTGTAACAAGTTTGGTTATAGTTGAGGTAGTTAGATATTGTAACAAGTTTGGTTATAGCTGAGGTAGTTAGGTGTTTAACGAGTTTGGTTATAGCTGAGGTAGTTGGATGTTGCAACAAGTTTGGTTATAGCTATTTCTCCCTTGCCAGGATATTGTTTGTTGATATTATTGTTCCCTTGCCGGGATTCCTTGTGATTATTGTTGGCTTGTAAATGGGAGTGGGTGGTACGCTTACCATAAGATATAATGAAATGGGAGCGGGTAGTACGCCTATCATAAGATATAATGAAATGGGAGCGGGTGGTACGCCTACCACTAGATATAAGGAAATGGGAGCGGGTGGTACGCTTACCACAAGATATAATGAAATGGGAGCGGGTGGTACGCCTACCACGAGATAAATGAAATAGGAGCGGGTAGCACGCCTTCCATGAGATATAATGTAATGGTAGCGAGTGGAACGTTTGCCACGAGATACAGGAAATGGGATCGGGTTGCACGCCTGCAACAAGATGTGAAAAGAAAGTTAAATCTGCCTTTGTTTTCCTTATTCTTGTTAGTGGTTGGATTTTGATTCCTTTATAGTTCTCTTGATATTCTGTTTTTACCTGTTATTACTCGAAGCATGTTTCCCCCTCCCATCTTTACTTGTTTATTTCCGTATTGTTTTTTCCGCTATGTATATATTTGAAATGCACATGTTTATTTGGTAGTCTGGTCCTAGCCTCATCACTACTTCGCCGAGGTTAGGCTAGGCACTTACCAACACATGGGGTCGGTTGTGCTGATGCTACACTCTACACTCTTTTGTGCAGACCCCAGTGTTGTGGACTTCGGACCGCAGTGAGATTGCTGATTCTTGATCATCAGGCGATCCGAGGTAGTCCTGCAGGCGTCCGCAGGCCTTGGCGTCTCCTCCTATCTATTGTTCCTGTTTCTTTCTTGCATGTCTAGAGACAGTGTTGTATTTATTCCTTTCAGACCCTTTATTTGTAGTATTCTTAGACCGTTTATGAAACTATGACACTAGTTCTGGGTAGTCGAGACTTAAACAGTTGTATTAAATAGTCATGTTCAGATAGCTTACTGTTTCTTTCTTCCGCTTGTGTTAAATTCCGTTGTTTAAATGTTATTATTTCGAAATTGTTAATGAATATAAAATGGGTAAAAAGGTAAATTGTGCAATTAATTTTCTTGCCTAGCTCGTACTAGTAGGCGCCATCACGACTTCTGAGGGTGGGAATCCGGGTCGTGACACTATCTGTAGGGTGTGTCTTGTGAGGTATTAACTGATCATCGTAGCTGGCAGCACTTGTTCAAGCAGAAGGATCTCAATTTGAGGCAGCGGAGATGGTTGGAGCTGCTAAAGGACTATGCTATTACCATTTTGTACCATTCGGAAAAGGCCAATGTGGTGGCCAATGCCTTGGGTAGAAAGGCAGTGAGTATGAGTAGTCTTGCATTCCTTCCTATTGGTGAGAGGCCTCTTTCAGTTGATGTTTAGGCTTTGGCCAACCAGTTCGTGAGATTGGATATTTCGGAGCCCAGTCAGGTTCTAGCTTGTGTGGTTTCTCGCTCGTCCTTATTCGATCGCATCAGAGAGTTCCAGTATGATGATCCTCATTTGCTTGTCCTCAAGGACAGGGTTCAGCACGGTGATGCCAGAGATGTGACAATTGGTGATGATGGGGTATTGAGGATGTACGGCCGGATATGTGTGCCCAATGTGGATGGGCTACGAGACTTGATTCTTGAGGAGGCCCACAGCTCGCAGTATTCTATCCATTCGGGTTCCGCGAAGATGTATCAGGATTTGAGAAAACACTATTGATGGAGGAGGATGAATAAAGATATAGTCGGGTTTGTAGTTCGGTGCCTTTACTGTCAGTAGGTGAAATATGAGCATTAGAGATCGGGTGGCTTGCTTCAGAATATAGAGATTCCAGAGTGGAAGGTGGAGCGGATCACCACGGATTTAGTAGTTGGTCTCCCACGGACTTCGAGGAAGTTCGATGCTATTTGGGTAATTGTGGATCGGCTGACCAAGTCCGCGCACTTCATTTTTGTGAGTGCTACCTATTTTTTAGAGCGGTTGGCTGAGATTTACATCAGAGAGATTGTTCGTCTTCATGGGGTGCCAATTTCTATCATTTCAGACAGAGGCACACAATTTACATCGTAGTTTTGGAGGACCGTGCAGCGAGAGTTGGGCACTCAGGTTGAGTTGAGCACAACATTTCACCCTCAGACAGACGGACAGTCCGAGTTCACTATTCAGATATTGGAAGACATGCTACGTGCTTGTGTTATTGATTTTGGGGGCTCATGGGTCCAATATCTACTAGTCGCGGAGTTTGCTTACAACAACAGTTATCAGTCAAGTATTCAGATGGCTCCGTATGAAGATTTATATGGGATGCGGTGTAGATCTCTAGTGGGTTGGTCTGAGCCGGGTGAGGCTAGGCTTTTGAGTACAGACTTGGTTCAGGATGCATTAGACAAGGTGAATTTGATTCAGGAGCGGCTTCGCACGGTGCAGTTGAGACGGAAGAGTTATGCTGACAGAAAGGTCCGTGATGTGTCTTACATGGTTGAGGAGAAGGTCTTGCTGAAGGTTTCACCCATGAAGGGTGTTATGAGATTTGGGAAGAAGGGCAAGTTGAGCCCTCGATTTATTAGGCCGTTTGAGGTGCTTTGGAGGATTGGGGAGGTGGCCTATGAGCTTGCTTTGCCACCTAGCTTATCGAGTGTGCATCCAGTATTTCATGTTTCTATGCTTCGGAATTATATTGGCAATCCAACTCATGTTTTGGATTTCAGCACGGTTCAGTTGGATGGTGATTTGACTTATGATGTGGAGCCGGTGGCTATTTTAGGGCGTCAAGTTCGAAAGTTGAGGTCAAAGGATATAACTTCAGTGATGGTGCAGTGGAGAGGTCAGCCCGTGGATGAGGCTACTTGGGAGACTGAGCGGGAGATATGGAGTAGGTACCCACACCTATTTGAGGCTCCAGGTATGTTTCTAAACTCGTTCGAGGGCGAACATTTGTTTAAGAGGGGGAAGATGTAACGACCTGGCCGGTCGTTTTGAGAGTTGTAGTCTCGTTCCCCCATTTCTTGCTTTTTTGTGTTCTACAACTATATTATGATATACCGGGTTAGTTGGTTCAGGTCCGGAGTGGTTTCGAAGTGAATTGAGACACATAGTCTCTTAATTGAAAGCTTAAGTTGGAAAAAATTGACTGAATATTGACTTATATGTAAACGAACTCGGATTTGAATTTTCATGGTTCTGTTAGCTCCATTAGGAGCGCATCCGGAATGTGATTAGGAGGTCCGTAGTAGAATTAGGCTTGAATTGGCGAAAGTTAGAATTTTGGCGATTTTGGACGGCAATGAAAATTTTGATATCAGGGTCGGATTGGATTTTCGGAAGTTAGAGTAGGTTCGTGGGGTCACTTATGACTTGTGTGCAAAATTTGAGGTCAATCAGACGTGATTTGATAAGTTTCGGCGTCGTTTGTAGAATTTGGAAATTTCAAAGTTCATTAGGCTTGAATCCAGGTGCAATTCATGTTTTTGATGTTATTTGAGGATTCGACTAAGTTTGTATGATATTATGGGACATGTTGGTATGTTTGGTTGATGTCCCGAGGGCCTCGGGTGAGTTTCGAGTGGTTAACGGATCATTTTTGGCCTTGGTGAGATAGCTGATCTGCTGCTGTATTTTGTTTCCGATTTCCTCTTACGCGTTTGCGAGAGGAGCCTCATGTTCGCGAAGAGTGTTTCTGAGATGGTGAGTTTTGTTCTTCGCGTTCGCGAAGGAGAGGACGCGAATGCGAAGGGTAGGGTAGTGTGTGCATCGCAAACGCGTTAGTGGTGTCACGTTCGCGAAGAGGAGTGAGGCAGTTGGGGACCCCAGGTCCTTGGTCTACGCGTTCGCGAGGTGAGGGTCGAGTTCGCGAAGGTTTGAGCTGGTAAAGCATTGCGTTTGTGAAGCTGTTGTCGCGTTCGCAAAGAGTAAAGCGGAGTGGCAGTCTGAGTTGGTCTACATCAACGCGAGAGGATGGTCGCGTTCGCGAAGAAGGAGACCTGGGCGGACAATGTTAAATTAAAAATCGAGGATTTGAGCTCATTTTTCATATTTTGAACTAGAGATCACGGATTTGGGCGATTCTTGAAGGAATTTTCGTGGAGTTGATTGGGGTAAGTGTTTCTCACTTGGTTTTGGTTAAATCCCATGATTATATCTTTAATTTTATCATCTAAATTATGATTTGGGGTGAAAAAATAGGGAAAAAGAGGAAGTGTTCTTGAGATGGAATTTTGAGGGTTTGAATGGGATTTTGTTATCGGATTTGAGTAAATTTGGTATGGTTAGACTCGTGAGTGAATGGGATTTCGGGTTTTGTGACTTTTGTAGGATTTCAAGACGTGGGTCCGGGAGCCGGGTTTAAGCCGATTTCGGATTTTTGGCTATAATTTAGTATTTTTCTTGTGGAATTGATTCTTTTAGCGTATATTGATCGTATTGTATTGCCTGTGGCTAGATTCGGGACGTTTGGAGGCCTATTTGAGAGACAAAGGCATTGCGGAGTAGGATTTTGCTTGGTTTGAGGTAAGTAACGCTTCCTAACTTGGTTCTGAGGGTTCGAAACCCCAAATTATGCGTTATATGATTGGTATTGAGGTGACGCACATGCTAAGTGACGGACGTGCACCATGAGAATTGTGACCTGGGTGATTCCATGGCACCGTTTAGTGACTCTATCCTGTTGATATCCATGTTTTCACCATGTGATAAAGTAATTGAGCTGTAAATCATGCTAGATATCATATTTAAGCTTTATGCTGGTATTGTTGGGACCCTTAGTGGTTGCTTCTTGCTGTCATCTCACTACTTTCATTAATATTTCGTACTCAGTCACGTTCATGCATTTTTATAGCATATCTCAGTCTCCGTTATTTATTGATTCATCATATCATTGTTCCAGATTTGTTTTCATGACATTGTGAGCCCGTGGGTGAGATTGGAGAGATTGATGACTAAGTGAGGCCGAGTGTCTGAGTATGAGTGACAGTTATGGGATCGGGTTGCACGCCGCAACGGTTATATTGATGATTATGATAGCGCTTGTGCTGTAGGAGCCCCTCTGGAGTCTGTAACACACCCCCAGTGAGCGCGAATGATATTATTGAGGGATGGATTTTCTTGGACATGGATTTGTCCGAAGTACTTGATACCTGGAGATGGATTTCTCCACATGGTTGGATTGCCCTCTTTCCTCGGTACTGGATGACTAACAGTCAGTATTGTATATGTTCCAGGATGGATTTTCCTGTGCCGGATGACCATATACAGTACCGAGTGGTTGAGCACTTGAGAGTGGGAGTACATGGTGCATTTCATATAGTCTATGCATTGACATATAGAGATAATTGAGTTGTACCTTACACTGCTCAGATTTGTATTTACTTTATTGCCCTGAACTATCTAGTTTACTTGAAAGCATGCCTACGTTTCTGCACATTTATTTCTGTTATATCTGTTGAGGTTGAGTTCATCACTACCTTTCAGTCCAAAGTTTGGACCTGTTACTTACTGAGTTGGTGTACTCACGTTACTCCCTGCACCTCGTGTGTAGATCCAGGTGACTCTTTTCACGGCGGCGGTTGCTGATTGAGGACCCAACGTTTGACTACCAAGGTAGTTGCACAACGTTCGTAGGCCTTGACACTCCTTCTTTATATTTTGTCGTATTTTCAGTTTATTTCTCTAGACACTATAGTGAACTATATTCTGATCTAGACGCTCATGTACTCAGTGACATCCCGATTTTTGGGTTGGATTGTATTGTATATTGGGATTTCTTATGTTTCAAACAATTTTCTTTAAATGTTAAATGCTCTCGTTTATGTTTCCAAACTTATTGTTGTTGTATTGGGTTGTTAAGTTGAGGCTGGCCTAGTTTCACGATAGACGCCATAACGACAGTCCATTTTGGGTTGTGACGGTTTCATGTTAGAAAGAGTTATTGGTTGAACAGTTCTTGTTGCTTTTATTCTTCCTTGTCTTGTCAGTTTTGTCCGTATTTGATTATTTGTGGTTGTCATTATTTGCTTCCTTCTTGTTGTCTTTATGCTTACAATCCTGTCATTAGTTTACGTTATTAAACTGCATTGTTATCATTCATTTCTCTGCTTTCCATTGATATATTTTTGTTTCCGTTTATCTTGTCCTAATAGGTGTTTTGACCTGGTCTCGTCACTACTCTATTGAGGTTAGGCTTGATACTTACTGGGTACCGTTATGGTATATTCATACTACACTTCTACACATTTTTTGTGCAGATCCAGGTACATCTGCCCGTGTTGGACGCTAGTGATTGACTGATTTGCTATTTTTCGTAGACTTCAAGGTATACTTGCTCGATGTTCGCAGGCCTTAGAGTCACTTCCGTTATTTCCTCATTTCCTATTATTTCCTTTATCAAACAGTGTTGTTGTGGATGTTTTAGAATATTTTGTAGAGCTTATGACTCAGTTCCACCGGTTTTGAGAAATATGTTGTTGAGATCCTATTTTGGAAGTTTATATGAGTTTATTTGTTTTACTTTAGTATCTCTGTTTGCTTATTTCTGTTAAATTATTATTAAATATTAAACTTATCTAATCTTAGAAAATAGGTGTAATCATGACATTCTAAGGTGAGAAAAATAGGGTCGTGACGGGAGCATCCAGGTATATTAAGATAACAATATTGTCTATCTTGTACCTTTTTGAGAATATCATCCTACGTGTATATACAGAGTTGTTGTTACGCTTATTTTTTAAAATTTCAGTCTCTTCTGGAGTGTTCAACCTCTCATTGGATACAACATGAGTAATCTTAACATTTCATACACCTACTTTCAAAACTTGTATTCTATGAATATATTTATCATAGAAGACCAACTATGTATCGGTCCCTTAAATTAAATTTGTGCTTAAGTTCACCAATACTAATTTCCATGTCTATTTTAATAAATTATGAAAGATTTTTTAAAATTTGAATTACGCATTTTTGTGTAAAAGTTATTTGTCATTTATAACTGTGGCTATATTTTCTTCTATTTTGTTAGAAATGTTTCAACTGTATGAGTATCTAGAATATTTTAGAAGTGAAATGGCACACATTGATGTCATGTGCTTGAACTGGTTCTCAGGAAGAATCAAATCTCATTTGCTTGTGTGCAAGAATCTAATACAAAAAAATAATAATAAAATATATCTATTTTAAATTAATTATGAGGTACACACTCAATACGCGTACCGAAAATATAAATAATACACTATTCCATCACTTGAAATATTGACAAGTTTTATTAATCCATTTTATGTGAAACCTGATACTATTACATAAGCTACAAAAAATGGCAGAAGAAAGTATATACAAAATAATTAATAGTCTTTGTTACATTAAATATTGCTAGTTTTATAAGATTAATTGATTGGCATCCTCTTTATAGATCAAATAAAAATTGCATACAATCTCCGAAAGATGAGTAGATATGCCACAGCAAGTACCTTCAAATTGGCCGAGGAAAACCAAGATAAACAAGAAGACCAATTCGCGGTACATCTAATACAACAAATACATAATCCTTATCGCTAGAGTAACCTTATGTTTGTGCATAACTAATACAACATGCGTTAAAGACAAATCCATTACTTCCGTCTGTAAAGATAGTCAGCATGTCAACTATCCAACAAATGTTATAAGCTCTACAGGTACGATTCTATATGGAGCATTTTGAATTATTGTTGGTTAAACTTGTATAAATAATTCTTTACAAACGCTATTGATCATAAAAATATATGGTAAATATAATACTCGTATTATATTAAACTAATAAATAATGCAATTTTATAAAATTTGTAACTAATATGACATGTGATAAAGAAAAATTCATTGCTTGTGCCAGTAAAGTGATTGAACATGCCAACCTGACAAATGAAATAAGCTAAACATGTAAGATCTCATATATTAAAATAAAAGTTAAAGACTTTTATGTATATGGTTGAAAGTGGGTGTCCATGTTTGTTCAATTGTTTGTATACATACATCTAGTCATGTATGTTATAATATTTTCTCTGATAATTTAGATTGTTATTTTTATTATAGAAAAAACACAATTACTTAGCGCGTTGCGGAGGGCGAAAACGTATGTAGCATCCAACCAACCAATAACAGATATACAGATTGAACAAACATGTGCAACGAAGGCATGTAAACTAAATTGGATATTTAGAACTTTATTTGAAGAGCATGAAGTTGGAGGTAAATAGAATCTAAATTATTAAAGTATTACTTTTACAACAATTTTCTCTCTGAAAATATAATATTTAAGTCATTTAAAGTATATCCCTATATATATTTAGGTCATACTACTTACAACTTATCATTATAACAGAAACGGGTTTTCAAATATATATACTGTAATGCTTAAAGGTTTCAATATGAACCTCCGATATTTTGTTGTGATAATGAATATATCAAATTGGCAAGCACAGAAGCTCCACCGGAACCCTATGAATTATTCGTGGCTGATACAGAAGAAGTTAGAGAGTTCTGAAAAATATTCGTGCATATAATACTATATTTGCTTTTACATCCTTCGATGCTAAGCTTGATAAGGAACTAGCATCCTCAAGGAAAGGAGTATACACGTTTAAGGCATAGGGTTAAATATATTACGATCTTCCATAATTCCCCCTCCTCCCTTGATAATAACCTATGTTACTTTCAACTGTAATTTTTCGATACAAACAATGAGTTAGGCAATAGAATATCAAAGCTTCAACATGCTAACATGTCTAACAGCATCGTAAGAAAAATGAAGAAGATAATGGATGGAAACCCATATGCACAATTTTTTTGCCAGCTAAAAGTCCATTCCACATTTTAGAATTTGCAGCCTCGAATTATTGCAAATACCACTCTAGATCAACAAGTATACAATACACCCTCTGCAGATCAAATTGCAGCAATTTGAATAGATGAAAACAATCCAAATGTACTATTCAAGCGTGGAATAATTGTTTATGAGCATTCAGGTAATAGACATCGGGTCAAACACTATTGTGGTTGTTATGACCAGCTGCAATACCCTTTGCTTTCCCAAGAGGCGAAGGAGGCTGGCATCAGGGAATAAGGAAATAGCCAAAAATACAACATCGCAGAACAATGCACTTCACAATAACTATGAGCAATGACATTACAACATTCATATTAGCAAATGCAATATTTGCCAACAAGGGGTAAGGTAAATTTTTTGAATTATTGTAGTATTATAGTTGCGTTTACATAAAGCATAATCACTATAAGTAATATTTGTAGATGTGGGTCGCGAAACAAAAGGCGATGTTTCTTGTAGAAGTTATTATTGTTATAAATTATAAGTGCGGGAAACATATAGGTCTATATTACTGTCATGCGGAGGATTATTGCAGCAATTCGTGATTGACATGTACATAAAACTAGAAACAACTAGGCTTGAGTATTTCAGAAAAGAACAATCAAATTTTAAAAAGGGCGATTTATCAGGTATAGTTGATAGTGACATGGCTGGAGAATACAACGGAGATAAAATTGGTAAAAAAAAACTGCTTCTGGCATCTTTCATTGGAGGCCCACAGGATATGTGAAGGCGATATATGGATACTGTTACGACCCCAGTTCGCCCTCCGTGAACTGTCGTGACGGCACCTAGTCTCTACGACTAGGTAAGCCTAACAAGTGCGGAACAAATCGAAACTTGCAGAAATATAAATTTAAAACCAAGAATACTAGAAAGAAACGGTATAAAAAAAATGCCGCTCGGCATATACAACACTATATCTCAAACTTCTACATCACTATCCCAAAACCCGGAAACTCACGGGAACACAAGCTGAAAGAAATATAGTAAAATGCTCTAACTCCGGAATGTCTACATCAACAGTATGATAGAAGGGCTACCACTACAAGATAGAATAAAGATGGAGACTCTTCAGTCTGCGGACGCGGCAGATGTACCTCGAAGTCTCCAAAAGCTCTCCCTGCCTCAAGGATGGTAAGCCTATGCAGAGGTACCTGGATCTGCACATGAAAAACATGCGCAGAAAGGACATGAGTACACCGTAGCGGTACTCAGTAAGTGTCAAACCTAACCTCGGTTGGGTAGTGACGAAGAAGGTTAGGGCCTTACTAAGGTTAAATAAGATATAAGGTTGAACAGTATGAAATGAAGCAGTATAAATAAGTGCAACATAAGAAAATATCATAGAATGGAAGGAACAACAACACCTAGCTCAAAGACCACAAATCACGGAAGAAATACAGCTCAAGTCAATAAATGTCATCTGGGCACCTTCCAGGATACCGTCCTGTAGTCCCAATTACAATTGACCAGTGGATCTCCCGGGATACCGTTCCATAGTTCATCACATGTATATATCTGAAGGATCTCCCGGGATACCGTCCCGTAGTCCAACTATTAATGCGCGGGGATCTACCGGAATCCCGATCCGTAGTCCCAAATGTAAATACCCAGTACTGGGGGAAATCTACCGTGTGCATTCCCGTAGCTCCATATAACTGTGCAGGGGGATCTACCGGGAATTTAACCCGTAGTCCCAAAGTAAATGTGCAGGGGGATCTACCGAGAACCTAACCCGTAGTCCCAAAGTAAACAGACAAGGGGGAGCTACCGGAATCCCACATCCGTAGTCCTAAAATAAATACACAGCAGCAGCAGGAAGATAAACAAATATAGCAAAATTCATATTAAGGAAATAATTGATTCTAGCCTAGCATGCTCCACATAATTCAAGTAAGACAAGTTAAATCAAATGAAGCAATTAAGTAACTTAGACATACTTTCCTAAGCTAACAACAGGCTTAATAGTGCAAGTAATAGAAAAAGAAAAGGAAACATACTAGTAAGCACTTAAAGAAAACTGGATTTTCAACAATCAGCATAAGTACGCACTCGTCACCTCACGTACAAGGCATTTCAATTACCAAATATACCAATCCTAAGGGGAAGGTCCCCCACACAAGGTTAGACAAGCCACTTACCTCGAGCAAGCTCTAACTCAACCCGAAACCATGCTTTTGCCACGAGTATCCGACTCCAAATGGCCCAAATCTATTCAATTCAATTGCATATTGTAAATAACACCTCAAGTGACTGATTCTACGATTTAATTCAAAGCTAATACGTGAAATTAGGTAAAATGACCAAAATTCCCTTCAGGCACACATCTCGAAATCGGGTGAAAGTTATATTTTCAGAAACCTCGTACTCTCACGAGTCTATACATAACAAGAACACTGAAATCGGAGTCCAAATGACCCCTCAAATCCTCATTTAAAGGTCTCATAAACTCAATCCCTAATTACCCCTTTTTCCCAAATTTATCACCATTATTTAGGTCTTTAATCATATGAAAACGAGTTATAAAGTCAAGAACGTTACCTCCAAGTGACTCCCCTTTGTTTTCCTCAAAAACCCCTCTCAAAAGCTTCAAACCCGGATAAAAATGGTGGAAGAATAGCTAAATTTCGCAAAGGCAACTATTTATATGTTCTACCCAGCGATTACCGCATTTGCGGCCCTAGATGCGGTCCCACTTTTGCGGATCCTATGTCGCATCTGCGACTTCCATTTAAAAAGGCCAGGATCGCATCTGCAATCATTTTTTTCGCATCTGCAAAACTGCTTCTGCAGTATAACTTCCACATCTGCGGAATCTGAAGGAAAAGTCAAGAATCCGCTTCTGCAGTCTCCACGCCACTTTTGCGGCTCCGCAACTGCGGAACCCCAACCGCAAGTGCGGTTGTGACAGGTACCAGCAAAAATCTGTAATCTCTTAACTTCAAAATCTTTCCGTCAACCATCCGAAATCATCCCGAGGGCCCCAGGACCTCAACCAAAAGCACCAACATCACCTAATACTTTATTCCAACTTGTACCAATCCTTAAAACACGTAAAACAACATCGGAAACTCGAATTAATCAAGGATTTAAGCCTAAGAACTCCAAATTGCCTCAAAATACATTTTCGATCAAAAGCCTAACCAAACCACATCCGAATGACCTGAAATTTTGAACACACATCCCAAATGATAGGATGAAGCTACTACAACTCTCGGAATTCCATTTCGACCCTCGGATCAAAATCTCACTATCGACCCGGAAACCTTAAAAATTCAACTTTCGGCATTTCAAGCCTAAATTAGCTACGGACCTCCAAAACACACTTCGAACACGCTCCCAACCCCGCACTCAACGAAGATAACGGGACCATCTGATTTCCATTCTGAAGTTGTCTTCACACTATTCCGACTACGATCAATTTTCCAACACTTAAGCTCTCATTTAGGGACTAAGTGTCCCAAAACTCTCCCAAACTCCAAAACTGAATGTCCCGGCAACCCAAAATAGCATAAATAAATACGGGGGAAGAAGTTAATAAGGGATTGGGGCGTTAATTCTTAAGACGACCGGCCGGGTCGTCACAGATACAATGCCATTAGTTCAACATTTTGGAAGACCTGATCTATTCATCACAATGACATATAATTCTGATTGGGTGAAAATTCAAGAACAGTTGGGAGAAGGGAAAACTGATCAAGATAGGCCGGACTTGGTGGCTAGAGTTTTCAGAGAAAAATTACAAGATCTGAAAAAACAAATTTTCAAAAAGCAAGTATTTGGGATCGTTGCAGCTCATGTTTTTGTTGTGGAATTCCAAAAACGAGGACTACCTCACATTCATCTTTTTCTCATACTTAAAGAAGTCCACAAGAGCAAATCAACAAATCAATACGATAAGTTTATTCCGGAGGAAAGTTTCGACAAAATAGAATATGCATGAATTAGTAGTCAAGCATATGATGCATAGTCCATGTGGGAACTACTGTCCTACGAGTCCATGCATACATGATGACCAATGCAAATATCATTATCCTTTCCCATTTAACAATAAATCCTACAGGGGAAGGATGGATATCCTAGTTACAAAAGAAGAAGGGATGAAAGATTTGAGACTGTCCATGGAATGGAAATGAATAACCAATGAGTTATATTTTATAACTCTTACTTGATTATGATATACTATTGTCACATAAATGTTGAAGTATGCTCTGGAATAAAAGCAATAAAGTATTTTTATAATATATATATATATATATATATATATATATATATATATATATATATATATATATATATATATATATATAATCCTTGATAGATGTGCAATTTATATTCAATCAGATGATGGAGAAAACATAATTGATGAGATTCAAAACTATCAAGATGAGTGATGGGCCTCGCCACCTGAAGCATTATGGAGAGTTTATGAATTCAACCTATTTGAAATGCAACCTGCAGTTTTTAATCTTCAATTACATCTCCCTGACAAACATTCAGGTATAAAAATATTTATGATACAAACTTATAGTTGCTGATATTTTTGTTTAAATATTAAAAAATACAATATTAACTCTAAATCGACCATCAATATTTATTGAAAAAAATGCAATTTGAAAAATGTGATCGCATGGGACATGTCACGATCCGAGTTCGCCCTCTATGAACTGTTATGCTAGCACCTAGTCTCTACGACTAGGTAAACTTAACAATTTGCAGAAAAAGAAAACGAAAGATAAAACATAAATAAAACGTTTAAGATGCCGCTCGACATATACAAATATAAACTCTCGAACTGAAACAACACCCAAAATCCGGAATCTCATGAAATCACAAGTTGTTGAATAACTACAAGTGTTCTAACTCCAGAATATCTAAACAAAAGTAAATATAGGAGAGCTAAAGGTAGAGGGGAGAATAGAGAGGAACTCCTCGGTCTACGGACGCGGCAGATATACCTCGAAGTCTCTGAAGATCGCCTTGCCTCACTGATGGTATGGCTGAGCCGAAGAACCTGGATTTGCACATGAAAAACATGTGCAGGAAAGGGCATGAGTACACCATAGCGGTACCCAGTAAATGCCAAGCCTAAACTTGGTCGAGTAGTCACGAGGAAGGTTAGGGCCCTACTGGTTCTAGATGAAAAAAGGTAAAGCAGTATAGAACACGACAATATAATTAAAATGCTAACAGTCTATAACGAATAAAAATCAGAGAAAGAATCTAACTCAGTACACAGAAATAGCAACAGGGGATCTCCCGGGATATCATCACGTAGTTCGAATCATAAATGTGCAAGGGAAACTCCCGAAATACCAATCTATAGTCCCAAAGTAAATATCCAGTACGGGGAATCTACCAGGTGTTGTCCCGCAATCCCAATCATAAATGTGTAGGGGGATCTACTGGAATACCGATCTGTAGTCCCAAAGTAAACAAGCAGAGGGATCTCCCAAGATATCATCCCGTAGTTCCAAAGTATACACACAACCATATCAGAAAAGTATACAGTTCTATTCAAGAATTAGATAGGAATTTCTACTCTAACATGTTGCAGAGAGTACAAGTAGGCAATTAAGGCAGGAAAGACAATTAATTCACGTAGGCATGTTTTTCCTAATCTAAACAAGAGGCTTCAAGTACAAGTATTTGCTAAACTACAAGAAAACATGGTATTAGCTTAATGAAAATGGAATTTTCAATAATTAGCACGTGTACGCACTCGTCACCTCATGTACACGTCACTCATATAACAACAATACCAAATCCTAAGGGGAGTTTCCCCCACACAAGGTTAGGCAAGCCACTTACCTCGAACCAGCTCAATCAACTCGAAATCATGTTCTTGCCACGAGTACCCGACTCCAAATGGCCCAAATCTATTCAAAGTAATTACATAATGTAAATATAACTTTAAGTAACTAATTTAACTAATTAATTCGATGCTAACATGCGAAATTAAGAAAAATGCCCAAAACGACCCTCGGGCCCACGTCTCGGAATTGGATGAAATTTACAAATTCAGAACCCCCAATCACTCACGAACACACTCAAACAAAAATCACCAAAATCCGACGTCAAAATCCCACTCAAAACTCGAATTTTCAATTGGGGAAACCTTCTCCCATTTTCCAAATTTTTACCCCCAATTTCCTTAATTCGAAGAGGAAAAGAACAATAGATTATAGTTCTAGGATCTAAATAAACATAGAAAACATTACCCAATGTTTCTCCTTCAAAAACCCTCGAGAAATCGCCCTTAACCGAGCTCCAAATCATTTTTTTCAAGTTTTGAGTGCAAACCCTCGTTCTTCCCTTTTTCTGACTAGCGAATCTGCTTCTGCGACCATGGGACCGCACCTGCGGTCCCGCTTCTACGGCAAATGGACCGCACCTACGACTTTTCATTTAAGCCCAACTTTCGTACCTGCGAACCCGCAGATGCAGTGCCGCATCTGCGGTACCTAGGCCGTATCTGCAACCAATTCCCCTTGGGCCTCAGCCCACCAGCGGTCCTCATACCGCTTATGCGGTGCCGCACCTGCATTCCTACACGCATAGGTGCGGTTATGACAGGTTCAACCAACTTTAGATTTTTTTCCTAAGTCCAATTCAACTTCCGTTAAGCACCCGAAACTAACCCGAGGCCCCTAGAACCTCAACCAAACATGCCAACCAATCCTAAAACATCATACGAACTTATTCCAACCCTCGAATCACATCAAACAATGCTAAAACCACAAATCACTCTCCAATCCAAGCCTTATGAACTAGAAATCTCAAGAATACTACACCTGATGATAAAACCAACCAAACCAAGTCCGATTGACCCCAAATTTTACACACAAGTCACATTCAACTCTACGGAGCTACTCCAACTCTCGAAATCGGATTTCGACTCCAATATCAAAATTTCACTATCGAATCGGAAACTTCCAAATTCCAACTTTCGGAATTTCAAGCCTAAATAAGCTACGGACCTCCAAAACACAATCCGAACATGCCCCTAAGCTCAAAATCACCCAACGGAGCTAACAGAATTCCATTCCGAGGCCGTCTTCACACTGCTCCGACTACGGTCAAATTCTAAAGCTTAAGCTCTTATTTAGGGACTAAATGTCCCAAAACACTCTAAAACTCCAAATGAATCCTCCCGGTAATTCACAATAGCAGAAATAAATATGGGGAAAGCAGTTAATAGGGGATCAGGGCATTAATTCTTAAAATAACCGGTCGGGTCGTTACATCCTCCCCCTCTTAAAACATTCGTCTATCATCGAACGAGCATAGCATACCTGAAGTAGTGAAAAGATGAGGGTAACGTCTGCGCATGTCCTGCTCGGTCTCTCAGGTCACCTCCTAGACCGGCTGACCCTGCCACTAAACATTCACTGATGCAATGTTCTTTGACCTCAGCTTTCGAACCTGCCTGTCCAATATCGCCATTGGCTCCTCAACATATGATAGATCCTTGTCCAACTAGACTGAACTGAAATAAAACACATGTAATGTATCACCGTGATACTTTCGGAGCATCGAAACATGAAATACCAGATGATCTCTTGCCAAGCTGGGAGGTAAGGCAAGCTCATAAACAACCTCCCCAACACGTCTCAATATCTCAAAAGGACCAATAAACCTCGGACTCAATTTCCCATTCTTCCCAAATCTCATAACGCCCTTCATAGGCGAAACCCAAAGCAAGACCCGCTCTCCAACCATATAGGAAACAGCACGAACCTTCCGGTCCGCATAACTCTTTTGTCTGGACTGGGCTGTGTGAAGTCTATCCTGAATCACCTTAACCTTCTCCAAGGTGTCCTGAACCAAGTCTGTGCCCAATAATCTAGCCTCACCCTGCTCAAACCAACCCACCGGGGATCTACACAGCCTACCATACAAAGCCTCATACGGTGCCATCTGGATGTTGAACTGATAGTGCGCTCGGACTACCATATCCTCAAGAATCTGAATAGTGCGCTCGGACTGTCTGTCCGTTTGGGGTGAAATGCTGTGCTCAACTCTACCCGAGTACCCAACTCATGTTGTACGGACCTCCAGAACCGTGAGGTGAACTGAGTACCTCTTTCTGAAATGATGAAAATTGGAATACCATGCAGACAAACAATCTCCCGGATATAAATCTCCACTGACTGCTCCGAAGAGTAGGTAGTACACATAGGAATGAAATACACGGACTTGGTCAGCCGATCCACAATCACCCAAATGGCATCGAACTTCCTCAAAGTACGTGGGAGTCCAACTACGAAGTCCATGGTAATCATCTCCCACTTCCACTCCGGAATCTCTATCTGCTGAAGCAACCCACCCGGTCTCTAGTGCTCATACTTCACCTGCTGACAATTGAGGCACCGAGCTACAAACCCAACTATATATTTCTTCATCCGCCTCCACCATAGTGCTGTCTCAAATCCTGGTATATCTTTGCAGCACCCGGGTGGATGGAATACTGCGAACTATGGGCCTCCTCTAGAATCAACTCCCGAAGCCCATCAATATTGGGTACACAAATCCGACCCTGCATCCTCAATACCCCGTCATCTTCAATTGTCACATCTCTGGTATCTCCATGCAGGACCTTGTCCTTGAGGACAAGCAAATGAGGGTCATCATACTGACGCTCTCTGATACAATCAAATAAGGAAGACCGAGAAATCACGCAAGCTAGAACCCGTCTGGGCTCCGAAAGATCAAATTTCACAAACTGGATGGCTAAGGCCTGAACATCCATCGCCATGGGCCTCTCCGCTACTGGTAAATAAGCCAAACTCCCCAAAATCTCCGCCCGGCAACTCAAAGCATCGGCTATCACATTGGCCTTGCCCGAGTAATACAAGATAGTGATATCATAGTCCTTCAGTAGCTCTAACCACCTCCTCTGGCGCAAATTAAGGTCCTTCTGCTTGAATAAGTGCTGCAAACTCTAATGATCAGTATAAATCTCACAAGGAACACCGTACAAATAATGACGCCAAATCTTCAAGGCGTGAACAATAGCCGCTAACTCGATATAATGGACAGGATAATTCTTCTCATGTATCTTCAACTGTCTAGATGCGTAGGCAATCACCCTACCGTCCTGCATCAATACCGCTCCAAGGCCAATCCTCGAGGCATCACAATAGACAGTATAAGACCCCAAACCTGTAGGCAATATCAAAACTGGGGCTGTAGTCCAAGCTGTCTTGAGCTTCTGGAAGCTCGCCTCACACTCTTCCGTCCAGTGGAATGGAGCACCCTTCTAGGCAGCCTAGTCATAAGTGCTACAATAGATGAAAACCCCTCAACAAATCGACGATAATAAACCTCCAAGCCAAGAAAACCGCGGATCACTGTAGCTGAGGATGACCTGGGCCAACTCTGCACTGCTTCCACTTTCTTCGGATTTACCTTTATCCCCTCACTCGATACCACGTGACCCAAGAATGCCATAAAATCCAACCAAAACTCACATTTCGAGAACTTTGCATATAACTTCTTTTCTCTCAAAGTCTGAAGCACTATCCTCAGGTGCTGCTCATGATCTTCCCGACTCCAAGAGTATACCAGAATATCATCAATAAAGACAATGACGAACGAGTTAAGATATGGCCGAAATACACTGTGTATCAAATGCATGAAGGTTGCTGGGGCATTGGTCAGGCCAAATGACATAACAAGGAACTCGTAATGACCATACCGAGTCTTGAAAGCAGTCTTCAGGATATCTAGCTCCCGAATATTCAACTGATGGTAACATGAACGCAAGTCAATCTTAGAAAACACTCGTGCACCATGTAGCTGGTCAAACAAATCATCAATATGAGGCAAAGGACACCGGTTCTTCACTGTAACTTTGTTCAATTGACGATAATCAATGCACATACGCATAGAACCATCTTTTTTCTTTACAAACAAGATAGGAGCACCCCAAGGTGATACATTGGGCCGAATAAAACCCTTATCAAGCAATTCCTGTAATTGAGCCTTCAACTCAAGAGGAGCCATACGGTATAGAGGAATAGAAATGGGCTGAGTGCCCGGCAATAGATCAATGCCAAAATCAATATCTCTATCGGGTGGCATGCTTGGAAGATCAGCTGGAAACACATCAGAGAAATCCCGTACTACTAGGACTGAATCAACTGCAGGGGTATCAATACTGACATCTCTCACATAAGCTAGAGATGCATCACACCCCTTCTCAACCATTCACTGAGCCTTAAGGAAAGAAATAACTCTACTAGGAGTGTGATCTAAAGTACCCCTCCACTTTACTCGCGGTACACCTTGCATAACCGGCATCACAGTTTTGGCGTGACAATCGAGAATAGCATAATGGGGCGACAACCAGTCCATGCCCGAGATAACATCAAAATCTACCATGCTAAGCAATAATAAATCGACTTTGGTCTTAAAACCACTAAAAGTAACCAAAAACGATCGATAAACGCGGTCCACAACAAGAGAATATCCCATAAGAGTAGAAACATAAACAAGGGAACTCAAAGAATCTTGAGATACACCCAAATGCGGGGCAAAATAAGAAGACACATAAGAATAGGTGGAGCCTGAATCAAATAAAACCGATGCATCTCTATGATGAACCAGGACAATACCTGTGACGACAAAATCAGAGGCAACAGCCTCGGTATGGGCAGGAAAGGCATAATATCTGGTCTGGCCTCCCCCTTTACGGCGACCTCTACCTCCCCGACCTCCACCTCTAGCTGGCTGAGCAGGTGGGGTAGCAACTAGTGCTATGATCATAGCCTGGGAACTCTGTGGGGTACGCTGTGGCAGAGAAGTCTGTGGAGGTGCACCCCTCCTAAGTCTGGAGCAATCCCTCACTATATGGCGTGGGTCACCACACTCAAAACAAGCTCTGGGAGGACGTGGCAGCTGTGAATGGCTCAGGCCAGGTCTGCTGGATTGACCACTGAAAGCACCCCGCGCAAGAGGTGCACTAGATATTGGAGGTGC
Source organism: Nicotiana sylvestris (assembly GCF_000393655.2). Taxonomy (NCBI): domain Eukaryota; kingdom Viridiplantae; phylum Streptophyta; class Magnoliopsida; order Solanales; family Solanaceae; genus Nicotiana; species Nicotiana sylvestris. Next base: position 153,485,088 of record NC_091061.1, on the reverse strand, counting down.
ATAATAAGTCTCTTGATGTCTAGGAGGAGCTGTAATACCACTGGTTGCTTGAAGAGATGAATGAACGGGGCGACTCCTATAACCCCTACCATGACGAACTACAGCTGGAGCATGGGCACCACAATAATGGCCCGACTCTCGAGACCTCTTGGCCCCCCTCTCATCTCTATCCCGAACATGCATACCCTCCACTCTTCTAGCAATGCTCACCACCTGCTGATAAGAAATATCCATCTCCAACTCACGAGCCATGCTAGACCTGATGCTAGGAATGGGCCCCTCAATAAACCGACGAACTCTCTCATAAACTGTAGCAACCAAGGTTGGGCATGCCTAGCCAAGTTAGTGAAATAGATAACATACTCCGAAACAATCGTAGTGCCCTGGCACAAATGCTCAAACTCTGCGCGCCATGCATCCCTAAGGCTCTGAGGGACAAACTCTCTTAGGAACATGTCTGAAAACTGAGCCCAAGTAAGGGATGCTGCCTCAGCTGGACTATCCAACTCAAAAGTACGCCACCACTGGTAGGCTGCTCCTTGAAGCTGGAAGGCAGTGAAAGAAACCCCACTCGATCCTGATATACTCATAGTGCGGAGGATACGGTAACATTCCTCCAAAAATCCCAGGGCATCATCTGATTCTAGACCAGTGAATACATGAGGCTTATACTTCTTGAACCTCTCAAGCCTCCGTTGTTCATCCTCTGAAGCTACTACCCTATCCTCGGGCTGCACTCGGACTGCAGGCGGTATCGGTATAACCTTTGGGGTCTGATCAACCTGGAACCACTGCTCAGGAGTACGGGAGGCGGGAGTCTGTGCTCCTCCCCTGGCCTGGGATGTGGCTGCAGCATGGGGAATCAACCTTGCCTGAGCTAGGGTGGTGTACATGCTCAAGAACTGTGCAAGAGTCTCCTGAATAGCTGGAATAGTGGTAGCAGTAGGCATATCAGGTGCCTGGACTCCGGCTGGAGCTGCGGGTGGCTGCTCTGTGGCAGCTCGCGTGGATGCTCTGGCTGCACCACGGGCGAATCCTCGGCCTCTACCCCGACCCTGACCTCTGATGGCTCTAGTAGAGGGTGTGGGTGCCTGCTCATCTCCGACAGCACGTGTCCTCACCATTTGTGAGAGAATAGAAGGCAGAAGTTTAGAATTGTGATATCAAAAATCTCGCACGACAAGGAAATCAAATGAAGTAAAATTTTCCTAACAGTTATATAGCCTCTAGTAGATAAGTACAGACGTCTCCGTACTGATCCGCGAGACTCTAATAAACCGACTTGTGATTCATGACTCCTATGAACCTAGAGCTCTGATACCAACTTGTCATGACCCGAGTTCACCCTCCGTGAACTATCATGATGACACCTAGTCTTTACTACTAGGTAAGCCTAACAATTTACGGAAAAAGGAAATGAAATATAAAACTAGCCAAAAACTGCGGATAAAACATAAATAAAACATTTAAGATGTCGCTCGGCATATAAAAATATAAACTCTCGAACTGAAACAACTCCCGAAACCTGAAATCTCACGAAAGCACAAGTTGTTGAATAACTACAAGTGTTCTAACTCCAAAATGTCTAAACAAAAGTAAATACAGGAGAGCTAAAGCTAGAGGGGAGAATAGAGAGGAACTCCTCGGTCTACGGACGCGGCAGATATACCTCGAAGTCTCTGAAGATCGTCTCGCCTCACTGATGGTATAGCTGAGCCGAAGAACCTGGATCTGCACACAAAAAACATGTGCAGGAAAGGGCATGAGTACACCACAGTGGTACCCAGTAAGTGCCAAGCCTAAACTCGGTCGAGTAGTCACGAGGAAGGTCGGGGACCTACTGGTTCTAGATGAAAAAAAGGTAAAGCAGTATAGAATACGACAATATAATTAAAATGCTAACAATCTATAACGAATAAAAATCACAGAAAGAATCTAACTCAGTACACAAAAATAGCAATAGGGGATCTCCCAGGATATCGTCACGTAGTCCCAAACGTAAATGTCCAGAGGATCTCCCGGGATATCATCCTATAGTCCAAATCATAAATATGCAAGGGGAACTCCCGGAATACCAATCCGTAGTCCCAAACTAAATATCCAGTACAGGGAATCTACCAGGTGTTGTCCCGTAGTCCCAATCATAAATGTGTAGGGGGATCTACTGGAATACCAATCCGTAGTCCCAAAGTAAACAAGCAGGGGGATCTCCCGAGATATCGTCCCGTAATTCCAAAGTAAACACACAACCATCTCAGAAAAGTATACAGTTCTATTCAAGAATTAGACAGGAATTTCTACTCTAACATGCTGCAGAGAGTACAAGTAGGCAATTAAGGCAGGAAAGACAATTAAGTCATGTAGGCATGCTTTTCCTAATCTAAACAAGAGTCTTCAAGTACAAGTATTTGCTAAACTACAAGAAAATATGGTATTAGCTTAATGAAAATAGGATTTTCAACAATTAACACGTGTACGCACTCGTCACCTCACATACACAGCACTCATATAACAACAATATCAAATCCTAAGGGGAGTTTCCCCCCACAAGGTTAGGCAAGCCACTTACCTCGAACTAGCTCAATCAACTCGAAATCACGTTCTTGCCATGAGTACCCGAGTCCAAATGGCCCAAATATATTCAAAGTAATTGCGTAATATAAATATAACTTCAAGTAACTAATTTAACTAATTAATTTGAAGCTAACACATGAAATTAAGAAAAATGCCCAAAAAGTCCCTCGTGCCCACGTCTCGGAATTGGATGAAATTTACAAATTCAGAACTCCCAATCACTCACGAACACACTCAAACAAAAATCACCAAAATCCGATGTCAAAATCCTACTCAAAACTCGAATTTTCAATTGGGGAAACCTTCTCCCATTTTCCAAACTTTTACCCCCAATTTCCTTAATTAGAAGAGGAAAACAACAATAGATTATAGTTCTAGGATCAAAATCAAGATAGAAAACGTTACCCAATATTTCTCCTTCAAAAACCCTCGAGAAATCGCCCTCAACCGAGCTCCAAATCATTTTTCCAAGTTTTGGGATCAAACCCTCGTTCTTCCCTTTTTCTGACCAGCGAATCCGCTTCTGCGACTATGGGACCGCACCTACGATCCCGCTTCTGCAGCAAATGGACCACACCTGCGACTTTTCATTTAAGCCCAACTTCCGCACCTGTGACCCCTTACCCGCAGATGCGGTGCAACTTCTACGGTACCTAGTCCACATCTGCGACCAATTCCCCTTGGGCCTCAGACCGCACCTACGATCCTCATACCGCTTATGCGGTGCCGAACCTGTGGTCCTACACGCGCAGGTGTGGTTATAACAGGTTCAGCCAACTTTAAATTTTTTTTCTTAGTCCAATTCAACTTCCAATAAGCACCCCAAACTCACCGGAGGCCCCCGGGACCTCAACCAAACATGCCAACCAATCCTTGTCACGACCCTAAACCCGGACCCGGCTGTGATGACGCCTCTCGTGAAGACAAGGCCAGCCGACACACTCCCAATTTATTTTAAGCAATTAAAATAATACCAATTTAAGTCTTTAACATAATAATAATCCCAAAAGAAGGTGAAACAGTACAATTGCGGAATATACATAGCTCGACATCGGGGTGTCATCAATCATGAGCATCTACATTCTGAATAAAGATAGGAAAAGTGTACATAGTCTATTACAGACTAAAATAGAGTAAATAAGATAGGGGGAGAAGCACTGGGCTGCGAACGTCGAGCAGCTACCTAGTGAATCTCCCAATCTGCCTGAGCTGGAAGAAGTCAACACTCGCTAGCGGGGCCTGAAGCGCCTGAATCTGCATGCAGGGTGCAGGGAGTAAAGTGAGTACTCTAACTCAGTGAGTAATAATAATAAATGAAGACTGAGTGATAAGAAATCACGTAAAAGCACATCAACATGCCATAAAGAAGCAGTATAAAACCAGTAAAAGCAATGAAATAGTGAAAACATGTAAAAACACTTAGTTCAGAAGAAGCTTCTTTAAAACACCTTTTTAACAGTTAAACAATTAAATGAAAAGCAGCTAGAACAGGTAAATACATAAAAATTCGCCCCTCGGGCACAATGTCAACAGAATCCGCCCCTCGGGCAATATCATGGAACAACACCGGCCCCTCGGGCTATATCTCATATCACAATGGGTACCTGCGCTCACTGGGGGTGTACAGACTCCCGGAGGGGCCCCTTACGGCCCAAGCGCAATATCAAGATATCTCGTGGCATAATCAGTAGGCTCTCGACCTCATATCAACAAGCCACCTAGTGGCGTACAATCTCAGGCCCTCGGCCACATAATCATAAATCAATGTATCCTCACAACATAGGCCCTCGACCTTACTCAGTCAGAATCTCATAAGCCACTCGGGCAACAGTGAAACATGATGCTCAGCCCAAATTATCATTTAAAATATCATTTAATGTGTTAAAATAGAGTAAATCCTGAGTTATGAAAACAGTAGAATATAGCATGACTGAGTACAAGTATAAAGTCAAAACAGTGAGGAAATATCAGTAAAAATCCCATAAAGGTCCAAATAGTTGGCACGGGGCCCAAATATGGCATTCCGCCCAAAACATGATGATAGCAAATAGTTTTCAATCAAATACGCGGTAAAACAGTCATTCGGGATGGACTAAGTCACAATCCCCAACGGTGCACGACCCCATGCTCGTCATCTAGCATGTGCGTCACCTCAATATAGCACAAAGATATGAAATTCGGGGTTTCATACCCTCAGGACAACATTTAAAATCATTACTCACCTCAATCCGGTCCAAACTCTAGCCCGCGATGCCTTTGCCCCTCCAATCGGCCTTAACTCGCGTCGAATCTATCCAAAATCAGAATCATGACGTCAAAATATGCTAAGGGAACAAAACCCATGCGAAAATGATCAATTTAAAACATAAATCCCGAAATTAACCAAAACCCGACCCCCGGGCCCACATCTCGGAATTCGATAAAATTTACATCAATAGGGTCCTTATCTCCCACGACTTCATACATATCAAAAGTCCCAAAATCCGACCACAAATGGCTTCTCAAATCCTCAAGTCTAGGTCTCCAATACCAAGCCCTAGTTTCCCCAAATTTTAACCCTTAAATTTATATAATTACAGCTCTAATCCGTGAAATAATACCATATGGTCGATTATTAGACTCAAAAATCTTACCTTCAGACGATATCCCTTGATTCCCTCTTCAAAATCTCCCAAAAAGCTCCAAAACCAGCTTGAAATGGTGAAGAAGAACTCAAAAATAGCGAAGGAATGCTTTTATACCTTCTGGCCCAGGCTTTTCGCACCTGCAGACCATATCTCGCTTCTGCGGTCTAGACCACCACATCTGCGGCCCTCACTTAAGTCCTCCACTTTCGCATCTGCGACACACAACCCGCACCTGCGCTATCGCAGGTGCAGTTCCTTAACCGCTTCTGCGGTTCCAACAAACCTTCCACTTGGCCGCATCTGTGGCTCCCTTTTCGCTTCTGTGAGACCGCACCTGCGGTCCCCTAGCCGCAGGTGCGGTTATGACAGCAATGGAACATCTTCAGCTACCAAAACCAACTTTCAAACTTTCCGCCAACCATCTGAAATCACCTTGAGGCCTCCGGGACCTCAACCAAAAGCACCAACACATCATATACCACTAGCCAAACTTGTACCAATCTTCAAAACATCATTAAATCTACCAAATCACATCGAATTCAAGCCTAAGGTTCCAAATTCTTTCGAATTCCGCTTTTGATCAAAAAGTCTACCAAACCACGTCCAAATGACCTGAAATTTTGCACACGCATCCCAAATGACACAACGTACCTACTGCAACTCCCGGAATTCCATTCTGACCCCTATATCAAAATCTCACCTATCAACCGGAAAACGTCAAAATTCCAATTTCGCCAATTCAAGCCTAAATCTATTCCGGACCTCCAAAACACATTCCAAACATGCTCTTAAGTCCCAAATCATCTCCCAAATCTATTCGAACCATCGGAACTCATATCCGAGCCCTCTAACACATAAGTCAATATCTAGTTGACTTTTCTAACTTAAGCTTCCTCAAAAGAGACTAAGTGTCTCAAACCTTACCAAAACCTCTCCGAACCCGATCCAGCCAACCCGATAACACAAAACACAACTGAACAAGGCAATAAGAAGCAGAAATGGGGGAAACAGAGCGGTAACTCATGAATGAACGGCCAGGTCGTTACATCATCCCCCTCTTAAACAAACGTTCATCCTCGAACGAGTCAAGAAACATACCTGAAGCCTCAAACAGGTAAGGATATCTGCTCCGCATCTCCCACTCAGTCTCCCAGGTAGCCTCCTCCACGGGTCGACCTCTCCACTGCACTTTCACTGAAGCTATATCCTTTGACCTCAACTTTCGAACCTGACGCCCCAAAATAGCTACTGGCTCCACATCATACGTCAAATCATCATCTAACTAAACTGTGTTGAAATCCAGAATATGAGACGGATCCCCAATATACTTCCGGAGCATAGAAACATGAAATACCGGATGCACACTCGACAAGCTGGGTGGCAAAGCAAGCTCATAAGCCACCTCCCCAATCCTCCGAAGCACCTCAAAAGGCCCAATGAGTCGAGGACTCAATTTACCCTTCTTCCCAAACCTTATAACACCCTTCATGGGCAAAACCTTCAACAGAACCTTTTCACCAACCATGTAAGACACATCTCGAACCTTTCTGTCAGCATAACTCTTTTGTCTTGACTGCAATGTACGAAGCCTCTCCTGAATTACCTTCACCTTTTCTAAAGCATCCTGCACCAAGTCTGTCCCCAAAAGCCTAGCCTCACTCGGCTCAAACCAACCAACTAGAGATCTACACCGCCTCCCATTCAAAACCTCATATGGAGCCATCTGAATACTCGACTGGTAGCTGTTGTTATAAGTAAACTCTACAAGTGGTAGAACCTGATCCCATGACCCTTCGAAATCAATGAAACAAGCACGCAACATGTCCTCCAATATTTGAATAGTGCGCTCGGACTGCCTATCCGTCTGAGGGTGAAAAGTTGTGCTCAACTCAACCTGAGTACCCAACTCTCGCTGCACAGACCTCCAAAACTGCAAAGTAAACTGAGTGCCCCTATCTGAAATGATGGAAACTGGGACACCATGCAAATGAACAATCTCCCGAATATAGATCTCTGTCAACCGCTCTGAAGAATAGGTGGTACACACAGGAATGAAGTGTGCGGACTTGGTCAGCCGATCCACAATCACCCAAATAGCATCGAATTTCTTCAAAGTCCATGGGAGCCAACTACAAAGTCCATGGTGATCTGCTCCCACTTCCACTCTGGAATATCCATCTGCTGAAGCAAGCCACCCGGTCTCTGATGCTCATATTTCACCTGCTGATAATTGAGACACCGAGCTATAAATCCCACAATATCCTTCTTCATTCTCCTCCACCAATAATGTTGTCTCAGATCCTGATATATCTTCGCATCACCCGAATGAATAGAATACTGCGAGCTATGGGCCTTCTCCAGAATCAACTCCCGAAGCCCATCTACATTGGGCACACATATTCGGCCCTGCATCCTCAATACCCCGTCATCACCAATAATCACATCTCTGGCATCATCGTGCTGAACTGTGTCCTTAAGGACAAGCAAATGAGGATCATCATACTGGCACTCTCTGATGCGATCATATAAGGAAGACCGAGAAATCACACAAGCCAAAACCCGACTGGGCTCCGAAATATCCAACCTCACGAATCGATTGACCAAGGCCTGAACATCAACTGCAAGAGGTCTCTCCCCAATTGGAATATATGCCAAACTCCCCATACTCACAGCTTTTCGGCTCAAAGCATCGGGTACCACATTAGCCTTCCCCGGATGGTACAATATAGTAATATCATAATCCTTTAGCAACTCTAACCATCTTCGCTGCCTCAAATTAAGGTCCTTCTGCTTGAACAAGTGATGGAGGCTACGATGATCAGTAAACACCTCACAAGACATACCATACAAATAATGGCAGCCAACTCCAAATCATGAACAGGGTAGTTCTTCTCATGGGGCTTCAATTGGCGAGAAGAATATGCAATAACTCTATCCTCCTGCATCAATACACAGCCAATACTAACTCTCAAAGCATCACAATACATGGTATATAAACCTGAAGCTGATGGCAAAACTAACACTGGAGTTGTGGTCAAGGCAGTCTTGAGCTTCTGAAAGCTCTCCTCACACTCATCCGACCATACAAATGAAGCACCTTTCTGAGTCAACTTGGTCAAGGACGATGCGATAGATGAAAATCCCTGAATAAACCAGCGATAATAACCCGCCAAACCAAGAAAGTTGTGAATCTCTATGGTTGAGGACAATCTGGGCCAACTCTGAACCGCCTATATCTTCTTCGGAACAACCTAAATACCCACACTGGACACCACATGCCCCAAGAAAGCCACTAAACTGAGTCAAAACTCACACTTGGAGAACTTTGCATAAAGCTTCTCCTCCCTCAATCTCTGCAACACGACTCTCAAATGCTCCGCGTGCTCCTCCTAACTACGCGAATACACCAGAATATCATCAATGAAGACTATGACAAACAAGTCGAGATAAGGCCGGAACACGTTGTTCATCAAATGCATGAACGTTGCTGGGGCATTGGTCAGCCTAAACGACATCACCAAGAACTCATAATAACCATATCGGTTCCTGAAATCCGTCTTAAGAATATCTGAGTCCCTGATCTTCAACTGGTGATAACCTGAAGGGAGATTAATCTTGGAGAACACTCTCGTTCCCTAAAGCTGGTCGAATAAATCATCAATGTGAGGCAAAGGATACTTGTTCTTAACTGTTACCTTGTTCAACTGCCTATAATCAATGCACACCTCATTGTACTATCCTTCTTCTTCACAAATAGAACTGGTGCACCCCAAGGCGACACACTAGGCTGAATGAACCCCTTATCAAGGAGTTCCTGAAGCTGTTCCTTTAACTCCTTCAACTCCGCTGGTGCCATACGATACGGCAGAATAGAAATGGGCTGAATGTCCGACACCAGGTCAATACCAAAATCAATATCCCTGTCCGGTGGCATGCCCGACAAGTCTGCAGGAAACACATCGGGAAAGTCCCACACAACTGGAACAGAATCAATACTGGGAGGCTCTGCACCGACATCCCTCACAAAGGCTAGGATACAAAAGACAACCCTTCCCAACCATATGTTGGGCCTTCAAGAATGAAATTACCCTACTGGGAACATAATCTGTCAAACCTCGCCACTCAATCCATGGCATACCCGGTATAGCCAATGTGACTGTTTTAGCATGACAGTCCAAAATAGCACGACCCGAAGATAGCCAATCCATTCCCAATATAACATCAAAATCCACCATACATAACAACAAAAGATCCACTCAGGTTTCCAGATGCCCAATAGTCACCACACACGACCGGTACACATGGTCTACAACAACAGTATCGCCCATCGGAGTAGATACATGAACAGGTGAAACAAGAGACTCATAGGGCGTATCCAAATAATGAGTAAAGTATGATGACACATAAGAAAAGGTGGAACCGGGATTAAATAATACAGAAGCATCTCTGTGGCATAATGAGACAATACCTACAATAACAGCATCAAAAGCAATAGCATCGAGCCTAGCTGGAAGTGCATAGAAACGGGCCTGACTGCCACCTGATCGACCTCCCCCTATAGGGAGACCCCTAGCTGACTGACCTCCACCCCTAGTTGGTTGGACAGGTGGTGGTGAAGTAACTAGTGCTGAAGATGATGGCTGACTCCTCTGCTGAGATGAACCTGCAAGACGACGAGAACACTGCCTCCATATATGACCCATCTCTCCACACTCATAGCAACTCTCGGGCACTGGAGATGGGGACTGAAGGGAACCCCTAGCACCGGAATGACTAGCAGATGCACCTGGCATAGAAGAGCCCTGAACTGATGGAGCACGGGATGAACTCTGAGCTGGAAGGGCACTAAGTGATGACTGGCCCTAATGAGAACCGTGGGAACCATGACCCGATGACGCCCCACGATAACCTGGGCGAGTTGGCTGAGCATGCCTGAATGGACGACCTCTGTCGTGCTGAAACTGACCTCTCAAAGGAGCACCACCATAGCTACCAGATCCTTGAGGCCTCTTGGCCTCCCTCTCATCTCGCTCCTGGCGATGAACTAACTCAATCTCACGAGCAATGTCAACAACCTCCTCAAAAGTAGCACCATACACCCTCTCCCTGGTCATGAGAATACGAAGCTGATAGGTGAGGCCTCCACAAACCTCCTAATCCTCTCTCTATCTGTCGAAACCAACCAAATAGCATGACAAGCTAACTCGGAGAACCTCATGTCATACTATGTCAGAGTCATCTCTCCCTGACGCAACCACTCAAACTGCATGCACAGCTCCTCTCTGCGAGACTGCGACACATACTTTTCTAAAAAGAGAATGGAGCACTGCTGCCACGTAAGGGGTGATGCACCAATAGGCCTACGCCTCCCACCAAGTGAAGGCAGCTCCAGAAAACTAAAAAGTAGTGAAAGCGACCCCGCTGGTCTCTAGAATACCCGCTGTGTAAAGAATCTGCTGACACTTGTCCAAGAAACCCTAGGCATCCTCGCCCTTTGCACCACTGAAGGTCGGAGGATGAAGTCTAAAAACCTTTCCAACCTACGATGCTCGTCCTCTAGCATGGCAGAAGCTACATAGTCCTGAGCAGCTGCACCGATTGGGCTGGATGTGCCCCCGGAGTCTGAAGTCCCTGCACGACCTTCTCAGGTGTGAGAGCGGTGGGAGTTTGAGTGCCTCTCCCGGCCTGAGAAGTAGCTGCGACTATAGTAACTGAAACCGCCTGAGCTAGGCCAGTGCATACTGATAGAATCTGAGCCAAGGCCTCCTAAAGATCCGGAATCACAATGGGCACAACTGGTGCCTGAGCTGGTGTTGCTGGAGCGTCCACAACTGGGATCTGATCCTGAATTGGGGCGGCTAGTGGATCTACAGGTGCTGCCCTAGCTGTTGTGCGGGCCATACCCCTGCCCCTACCGTGACCACGACTGCATCCTCAGCCTATGGTGGCCACAACTAGTGGTACTGGTTGTCGCCCATCCTGATTGGTAGCGCGTGTCCTCACCATCTGTGAGAGAAAGAATAACAGAAGTTTAGTACTCGGATCAACAGATTCGCACGACAAGAATTTCAAGAATATGAAGTTTTTCCTAAAGGTTATGCAGCCTCTCGAGGATAAATACAGACATCTCCATACCGATCCGCGAGACTCTACTAAACCTGCTCATGACTCGTGAGACATATGTAATCTAGGCTTTAAGTCCAACTTGTCACGACTCTAAACCCGAACCCGGGCGTGATGGCGCCTCTCGTGAAGACAAGGCCAGTAGACACACTCATAATTCATTTTAAGCAATTAAAATAATACCAATTTAAGTCTTTAATATAATAATAATCCCAAAAGAAGGTGAAACAATGCAATTGCGAAATAGACATAGCCCGACATCGAGGTGTCACCAGTCGTGAGCATCTACAATCCAAATAAAGATAGGAAAAATCTACATAGTCTATTACGGACTAAAACAGGGTAAATAAGATAGGGGAGAAGCACTAGGCTGTGGATGTCGAGCAGCTACCTAGTGAATCTCTGAATCCGTCTGAGCTGGAAGAAGTCAACACTCGCTAGCGAGACCCGAAGCGCCTGAATCTGCATGCAGGGTGTAGAGAGTAAAGTGAGTACTCCAACTCAGTGAGTAATAATAATAAATGAAGACTGAGTGATAAGAAATCACGTAAAATCACATCAACATGCCATAAAGAAGCAGTATAAAACCAGTAAAAGCAATGAAACAGTGAAAACATGTAAAAACACTTAGTTCAGAAGAAGCTTCTTTAAAACACCTTTTTAACAGTTAAACAATTAAATAAAAAGCGGCTAGAACAGGTAAACACATAAAAATCCACCACTCGGGCACAATGTCAACAAAATCTGCCCCTCGGGCTATATCTCATATCACAATGGGTGTCCGTGCTCACTAGGGGTGTACAGACTCCGGGAGGGGCCCCTTACATCCCAAACGCAATATCAAGCCATCTCGTGGCATAATCAGTAGGCTCTCGGCCTCATATCAACTAGCCACCTCGTGGCGTACAATCTTAGGCCCTCGACCTCATAATTATAAATCAATGTATCCTCACAATACAGGCCCTCGGCCTTACTCAGTCAGAATCTCATAAGCCACTCGGGCAACAGTGAAACATGATGTTCAGCCCAAATTATCATCTAAAATATCATTTAATGTGTTAAAACAGAGTAAATCCTGAGTTATGAAAACAATAGAATATAGCATGACTAAGTACAAGTATAAAGTCAAAACAGTAAGGAAATATCAGTAAAAATCCCATAAAGGTCCAAATAGTTGGCACAAGGCCCAAATATGTCATTCCGCCCAAAACATGATGATAGCAAACAATTTTCAATCAAATACGCGGAAAACAGGCATTCGGGATGGACTAAGTCACAATCCCCAATGGTGTACGACCCCACACTCGTCATCTAGCGTGTGTGTCACCTTACTATAGCACAACGATGTGAAATTCGGGGTTTCATACCCTCATGACAACATTTAAAATCATTACTCACCTTAATCCGGTCCAAACTCTCTTTGCCCCTCGAATCGCCTCAACTCGCGTCGAATCTATCCAAAATCAGAATCACGACGTCAAAATATACTAAGGGAACGAAGCCCATGTGAAAATAATCAATTTACAACATAAATCACAAAATTAACCAAAACCCGAACCTCGGGCCCACGTTTCGGAATTCGATAAAATTTACATCAATAGGGTCATTATCTTCCCACGAGTTCATACATATCAAAAGTCCCAAAATCCGACCACAAATGGCCCCTCAAATCCTTAAGTCTAGGTCTCCAATATCAAGCCCTAGTTTTCCCGAATTTTAACCCTTAAATTTCCATAATTACAGCTCTAATCCGTGAAATAATACCATAGGATCGATTATTAGACTTAAAAATCTTACCTCCAGATGATATCCCTTGATTCCCTCTTCAAAATCTCCAAAAAAGCTCCAAAACCGACTTGAAATGGTGAAGAACAACTCAAAAATCGCGAAGGAATGCTTTTATACCTTCTGGCCCAGGCTTTTTGCACCTGCGGACCATATCTCGCTTTTGCGGTCCCGCTTTTGCGGTCTAGACCACCGCATCTACGGACCTCACTTAAGTCCTCCACTTTCGTATGTGTGACACACAACCCGCACCTGCGCCATCGCAGGTGCGGTTCCTTAACCGCTTCCGCGGCTCCAGTAAACCTTCCCTTTTCGCTTCTGCGAGACCGCACCTGTGGTCCCCTAGCCGCAGGTGCGGTTATGACAACAATGGAACATCTTCAGCTGCCAAAACCAACTTCCAAACTTTCCGCCAACCATCCGAAATCACCCCGAGGCCCCCGGGACCTCAACCAAAAGCACCAACACATCATATACCCCTGCCCAAACTTATACCAATCTTCAAAACATCTCAAACATCATTAAATCTACCAAATCACATCGAATTCAAGCCTAAGGTTCCAAATTCTTCCGAATTCCGCTTTTGATCAAAAAGTCTACCAAACCACGTCCAAATGACCTGAAATTTGCACACATATCCCGAATGACACAACAGACCTACTGCAACTCCCGGAATTCCATTCCAACCCCTATATCAAAATCTCACCTAGCAACCGGGAAACGCCAAAATTCCAATTTCGCCAATTCAAGCCTAAATCTACTCCGGACCTCCAAAACACATTCCGAACACGCTCCCAAGTCCCAAATCATCTCCCGAAGCTATCCAAACCATCGGAACTCACATCCGAGCCCTTTAACACATAAGTCAATATCCAATTGACTTTTCCAACTTAAGCTTCCTCAAAAGAGACTAAGCATCTCAAACCTTACCAAAACCTTTCCGAATCCGAGACAACCAACCCGATCACACATAGAACCGATAAACAAAGCGATAAGAAGCAGAAATGGAGGAAACAGAGCGGTAACTCATGAAACGACCGACCGGGTCGTTACAATCCTAAAACATCATACGAACTTATTCCAACCCTCGAATCACATCAAACAACGCTAATACCACATATCACTCTCCAATCCAACCTTATGAACTAGAAATCTCAAGAATCCTACACCCGATGATAAAACCAACCAAACCAAGTCCGATTGACCCCAAATTTTGCGCACAAGTTACATTCAACTCTACGGAGCTACTCCAACTCTCGGAATCAGATTTCGACCCCGATATCAAAATTTCACTATCGAACCGGAAACTTCCAAATTCCAACTTTTGGCATTTCAAGCCTAAATAAGCTACAGACCTCCAAAACACAATCTGAACATGCCCCTAAGCCCGAAATCATCCAACGGAACTAACGAAATGAACAAAACTCCATTATGAGGTTGTCTTCACACTGCTCCGACTACGGCCAAATTCTAAAGCTTAAGCTCTCATTTAGGGACTAAGTGTCCCAAAACATTCTGAAACTCCAAACGAATCCTCCTAGTAATTCACAATAGTAGAAATAAATACGGAAAAAGTAGTTAATAGGGGATCGGGGTGTTAATTCTTAAAACAATCGGTCGGGTCGTTACATGACAACGTCAAGCATACCATGCTTACCAAGTATTTTAGGATGTGCTCCTTCGATAAAGAAGCACAAATGTCACGCCCCGACCTTGAGTAGCGGGACCGGTACTCTAACTGAGTTACCTCAATCAAGCAAGCATACTTAGTGCCTACCATCCAACCTTACCCATGAACAATTTGAGAATGAATTACAAGAGATAGACAGTAAGAGGATGAAAGTGTTCAACATCATATTTTTGTACCTAAGGAGCTTCATTTATAATCAATCACAAAAAGGTTACATATTCATAGTTTAAAAGAGGAAATATGTCCGACAACTATAATTTTTTTGGTTTGTTTCCCAAATCAAAATACAACCCACATTACGTCTATGAAGCCTCTAGGTAGACATGAATACAATATGAAAATACCGGTGACAAGGCCCGGCTATACCTCAAATCCAATGTACAAAATCAAACGATATAAGGCCTCGATATAGAATAGGACTCACCAAAATCTCTGAGTAAATGGTAAGCTGCTATCAAGGATCAATGCCGCCTGCTGAGGAATCGCTTGCATCCACTAAATATGCAGCACCTCCAGCAAAAGGGACATTAGTACATATGGAATAGTACTAGTAAATCTAAATACCTTCTCATGGAATGAAATGCCAACATGAAAAGAAAAGAGCATGAAAGCCATAAGAAAATGAATAATATTGAAATGCCAAGTTAAAACAAAGTAAATCTTCAAGTAAGCATTAATATTTTAGGTTGGGAGATCCTTAGTACCGACACACTACCATAAACATGGCATGGAGTCCGATCTCATTCTGATTGGCTAAGTTGTCTTGTCCCAATTTATGAGGGTTGACATAGAAATATGATACCACCATGTGCACGACATGGTATCCAATCTTCGTCTGATCGGCTAGGCCGTCTCACCACAATGTCGTGTTTGTCGATATGGCCTTTGTTTTCTATCAATTCATTCCAATCAAGGGGAATAATCTCAACATAACATAACGGAAATTTATCCCTTTATAAACTCTTATACTGGCACGTGTAGTTTCGAGCTTAGGCCGTTACAACCCACCTTTCCTCAGTGACCTAACAATGCTCCCAAAAATATTTATCATATAAAAGGATTATATATATCATAGCCTTTCTTAAACTCTTTTCATTTCATTGGCATTCTTAGTCATACATGTAAATCATCATTCTTGGAACGATGACCGCATTTTATATTTCATACTTTCATCCCTTTATGTGTTATGGATCATCATAAATTATTTAAAGACATTTAAAATAATGAGAAAGTCATAGCTTCAACTCATAAGTATGTAAGAGCTCAAAACACATTGGAAGTAATTACAAGGAAGAGCATAGTGATTTGCAATTTAAAGCACGAGTTAAAATCATAAGCATTTGGGTGAATCAATCATTAAAAACAATATGGAACAATAGGAATAAAACTTGGACAAACCATACTTGGAGTTCGCAAGGAATTCATGGAATCCGATTCTATGGAAGGGGTTTTGCCAACATACCTCGATTAAGCTTTTCTTAGAATCACTATGGCATTCCACTACTCTAAAAATTCAATAACATAGTTCAATTTAACCATTATTAGAAGGAAATCTCATAATATAAGTCTTTTAAATATTTTTCCAAATACCTAATATGCAAATTCGGCTACAAGGTTCGACAATGAAATTCCTCCGCCCCATAACCTATTCCAAAGCAAATAATCAATCTATAATAGTCCTACAATACCCAACAACCTTCATTGGCACATGAATTCCTATCCATATACTCCCAACTAAAGAATCACATCCCTCATTCTTCACATGCATCCCAAATTCGAAATTAAGGGCTTATAGCTTTCGATCACCATTTCATAAGCCCCAACCATAGTAATCATACTCATTAATTCATTATAGAACACTGCATGTTAGCTTGGGATAAAGTCTTACCCTTAAGTAGAAGCCCTTGTGAGTTTTCCTCTTGAATTTCTAAGACTTGATCAAGAATTTCAAGTGTAGAAGTGTTAGAGCTTCTCCTTCTCTCTCTAGCTTTCTCTCACTCTCTCTAAAATATCAGATTCTCCCTTTAAAATGACCCCCTTACCTCTTTTTATTAAAATAGGATCGGGTAAAATTTTCCAAAAATTAACCATCTGAGACGGGCTTGTGATCACGGGTAGGACCGCAGAAAAGGCATGCGATCCGCGAAATGTACTGCGAATTGCTCCACCAAATCTAGGTTAGGTCTGGTCGGATCCGCATTCCGCAGAATGATTCTGCCGTTGCATACTGGACCGCGAAATCTCCTTCCAAAATTTCATGCTGGTTATGCTAAGATAGAAATACTTTTTTATGCGACCTATTCCCCATATTTATCTAATTGATGCTATTTTAAACCTTTCTAGCAAAATGGCTACTTGTCGCCAATTAATCACTGCTTTATATGCTTATATGGATATTGGACCAACTAAAACCCCTGATATTGAAACTTGCATTTCTGAACTACACAAACATTTACAAGCTTTATATAATTATTATGCTAACATTGTTGATGCATCTTCTGGTGTAGATGAAAATACAAATATTCCTTCAAGTTCAGTTTCTACATCTGCATCCGGTGCTATAGAGGATAATGACGGTGTTGAAATTTGGTCTACACTAGAAGAGCATCGACAAACTAGTAGCAGAAATATTGATGAACTTCAATTCTACTTGCAAAAGGCAATAGAGCCCTGCATAAAAGAATTTCTACCACTGGCTTGGTTGAGTACCAACTCAAATCAATTAACTGTTCTTTCGGCCATGGCTCGAGATATGCTAAATGTGTCGATTTCAACAGTTGCATCAGAGAGCGCATTTAGCCAAGTAAGGCAGCAGCTAGGAGATACCCATCACTCATTGGGTAGCAATGCTTTGAAAGTTCCAGTGTGCTTCAGAGATTGGATAAGATCAGAACGGCTAAATCAAAGGCGTGAAGAGGTAGATGAACCGGAGGACTAAGAAATTTGAGATATAATGATTTATGGTTCCGATACAAGCAATGCCAGAAAACAAGAACATCATGTTGACATGGATGAACTTACAAAAATGATGCAAACCGTGTGATACTCTACTATTCTTTCTTATTTTTTCTAATAATTGTTGTAAACTTTTAATTTGCAAGTTCAAAAATAAAAAATAAAGAAATAGAAATAGAACTTGCAAATTAATTTGAAGTATTATTATGCAATGAAAATATAAAATGAAAGCATTTGAAGTTTAATCCTTACATATTGGTCTTATTAAATAATTTTATGTAGCCACTTAATTTAAATTTTTAAATTTTTAAATTAAAATTTTAAATTTAAAACTTTAAAGGTTAAAAGTTTAATTTTATGTCTTAAAATACTTATTTTATTATTTAAAATTTTGCAAGTACTTAAGTATCAATTACATTGAACAAGAAAGCATAATACACTAGGGGGAAAACCCGGCCCGGTTCGAACATGATAAGCCCGAACCTGGATGTGCCCAATATAACCCGGAATATCCCTACCCACTACCAGCCTGGAACCCTAGCCCACTAACCAGCCTGCCCCACTAACGGGACTGGCTATTTTTTCCCATGTTCAGTCGGTCCAGCCCGTTCGGATAACACTTTTAAGTAGCATACATCGGCACGATAAAACCTTATTGGCGAATTATATGGGGCCTTACAACGAACCTACCTTTACAAAGAATTTTCTGATCATTATGTTTGGAATCCCCAGCATAAGATTTGGACAAAAGGAAAAAAAGATCAGTAATTGGTAGAATTGCAACAGGTATGATATATACTATTAGTCTCAATATTTATACATATAATTTTTTTGATTTAACTGCATTATTAGCATATACTCAATACTGTAGCTAATCCTATAGAGGGGGAAAGGTATTTTGAGCAATTATTACTCAACCATATAAGAGGACCATTTTTATTCAAAGACTTACTCACTGTGAACGGAAGACATTGTGAAACCTTTAAAGAAGCTGTTAAAAAGGGGGTTATTAGAATCAGATAACAACATATTCAAATGTTTGCGTAAGTCTGGAAGTTTCCAAATGTTGTCAGCTCTTCTTAGTTTGTTTGCAACACTTTTGGTTCACTGTAGCCCTACTGATGTTAGAACATTCTGAGAAACTTATTTTGAGGATATGTCAGAGGACTTTAGAAGGATACATGACAACTAAGCCTCAACTCACCTACAATGTACATTGAAGAATATTAATTATCATTTGGAGAGTATGGACAAGAGCATCGACAAATTTGACCTTCCTAAACTTGAACAGCAATTGGCATTTCAACATCGGAATGTAGAGAAATAACTGAAGAAATGTCTGTATCAGTACCTAACGAAGATTTTGAAGCATAAACAAAATTAAATCCTGAACAAGAGCAGGCTTTTAAAATAATTTTACAAAGGGTGAATTGTGGAAGAGCTGGATTACTCTTTGTCAATGGACCGGGGGGAACAGGGAAAACATTCTTATATCGAGCGTTGCTCGCATATATTCGCTCAAGGGGTATGATATCATTGCAACGGCAACCAGTGGAGTAGGCGCTTCAATTTTGCCAGGAAATCGTACAGCTCACTCTAGATTTGACATTCCCCTTCAAACGAATGACTCGACCATGACAAATTTGTCAAAACAAAGTGGTGCTGCCAAATTGATCATATGAGCATACATAATATAAAGTTGACATGGTCAAAGTCAAGTAAGCGCGGACAATTGTTACTTCACTCATCATTTCTCATTAGTCATTATGTCACTAATCCACAATAATAATTAGTCTTTTATTTCTCCAAAAGTGTATGAATTATAGTAGTATGTGTTAACACTTATCAACAGCGACGAGGTATAAAATCTTTTGCTTTCTATTATTTTCAAATGTGTATTGAGTTAGTATTTGCTATATTAGTTTTTTTCTCTCTATAAATATAACCCGGAATAACCCAATCAAATAACAAAAGTAACCTTCTCTGAAGTTCCTCTCCCAATGTCATTCAAGAATGTCAAGATAAAAAACGAAAACAAAAGTTTATGTAAATATATCTATATAAAACCAAACATATGTTTTATATTGTACACGAATATAACTTTTTTTTATCCTATGGATCAAACATCTACAATAAAGTATATCCACTGAATAAACATCATCTAGTTCTCGTATAATAATTCTCACATTATAATCAAATAACAAAAGTACCCTCCAGAGCTGCTGACCCAAATTTCTTAAAGAAGACAAACGTTATCCAAGTTTGCTAATTGTAAAACCCAAAATCATCTTTTATATTATACCGAATGTACCCCCTTTCAATCCAATAAATCAAACATCTACAATAAAAGCATATTCACTAAATAATTCTATTAATATTATTCCCCGTGTTATAATTTCCATATTATAATTCAAATATAACTTATTTGCAAACCATACGAACCTCACTAAGATTTAAATTCCATTATTTTAGTCTATTCCCAGTGGTTGAGCGTTTTATAGATCATCATGCAAGAATTTTACTTCATACTTATATCTTCTATTTTCTAATAAAATAAAAGATGTGAAAAACAAAATAAAAGCGGCTGGACAGATGTCGACACATGGATTCAAATTTTTCACATATTCCATTTTTCATGAAGCAAACCAAGGACTAAAACTCAACCGAACTCTTGCATGATGCCCTGGTATTATAGTTCTTCTAAACCTCAACACTAGCACTCGAAACCAAAATAATGTTGAAGTATTACAATCCTCGATTGAATCAGGTAAAACCTTATATCCAATCTGCAAACCAAACCAACGCCTTAAGCTATGAGAAGATGTTAGAAGAGAAATTTTATAAGTTCTTGAACTGGAGAATGAAAATAAAATACTGTAAACACAAAAGGGGTTATAAATTTCACTATGAAGAGCTGTGGTCAACAAAAGATATGATACAATACAACTCTGCTGCTTCACAGAAAGAATCAAAGACTGAAAATCAAGAAATAGCAGAGGCTGCGATTTCCCTATGCTGCTATCTAGGTAATGCTTTTTGCCAAAAGAAAAAGAAAAAAAGAATGAAAACCAAAATCGAAAGCAAAGAAGCTATTGTACAAACCAAATTTCATGCTGCACCACAACCTATCAGCAAACTCATGAAATTCAAACAATCCCAACAGCTTTATCCGGCGTTCTGTCAGCTAGCCACCTCTGTCGCATCTCGTACACAGCTCTGTACAGTATGTACCCACAGATGGGTATACTTGACAAAATCTCGATTCTTGAGACACCCTTGCCTTTGTCCAATAATCTTGAAAATTGAGTGAAACTAGAAATTAAAACTCTTGGAGAGCTTGCATCTGGTACATTTCATACAACATCCGGAGGTACAATTACAAATTCCTCAGAAGAGAGGCAAATGGCAAGACAGCAATCCTTTAATTTCCGACTGCATCAGAGAATTGCTCTTTCCCAACCAAGCACCTCTTAGCAAACAAGTTAGTGATACTATCTCTTCACACATATCGTCACCTTTCGTGGTGGATAACTCAATTTGACCTCATAATATCCCATTTAAGACCCTCTGATAATAATCATATTGGCGAGTACGCCATGCATCCAAGCTACTGCTAATCAAAGAAAGTACCAAGGAAACACATTGCTGGCAAAAACAAAGAGGGCATCATGACCATTTGGATGATAAAAATTAAAAAAACTAATGAAGTTATGTACCAGTAACAAACCTCTTCTGTTAAACTAAGATGAAATCTCTTTCTTAGGTTCTGAATTGTTCGGGGACCACCCTTGAAACAAGGATAACCAGAATCCTGATATGAAGATAGAGGGAAAACAAATTCTGTGTTATCCCAAGGAGATTAATGTATCAATTCCATAACGACGAAAACTTGTTTGACTGAACAAGTATGCTTAGTAACTCAATCAGTGATACAATAGTTAGCTCATTCATAGCCAAAACAAACAAGCAGAGGTTTAGGTAGATCCTTGATCTAAAGAAATGGTTATAGGAACCGCCTTTAAATCTCCTCCTGTCGTCACACTTGTCACTAATCCCTCATACATATCCTATATGATACTTCTTTGAATTCCTTCCTTTTCAAGCACCATGAAAGGACATTTTTCTCCGCACTTCTTTTGATAAAGTTCAACAACAACAAACCCAGTGAGTTCCCACAAGTGGGGTCTGGGAAGGGTAAAGTGTACGCAGACCTTACCCCCACCATGGGAAGGGCAGAGAGGTTGTTTCCGATAGACCCTCGGCTAGAGAGACTTCTTTTGATAAAGCAATAAGTTTTATTCATGTGAGCGCAAAATAAGCGCCCTTATACAAGAGGTATACCAAAAAAAGTAGAAAACCTAAAAGACTGGTTTTCCACGAATGACACCCAATCCTCCATATAAAAAGGAGTATCATGGGTGCACCAGAAGGGCACACTCTATCATATGCTTTCTCTAAGCTAATGAATACCATGGGGAGATCCTCCTTCCTCGCCTAGTATATCGCAATCACTCTCTTTTAGCGAAAAAATAATTTCTTTGTTGTAGACTATTTTTAATCTTTGGAAGTCTCAAAACGCTTTTCCCAATAAACGAACTATAACTGTATTAAATTTTCTCTATGAATACAATATACTATATGAATGTGAGATTAACTTTTCCTCCTCTCCTGCCAATTTGTGACACACAAATGGCAGACATGTTGAATAAATACAAGGCTATATTTTTGGCTTCTCGATTCTGTTTCTCACAGTTATAAAATCTTAATTAAGAAGAAGAAAAGTGATGCTCCAAACACATGGTTCTTTGATACTAAACACTAACATCTTCAGATATTCTCTTGATTTATGTGGCAAGTCAAAGAAATATATTAAATTTCGGATATCAACTAGCATTACCATATTTTATACTGCATCTTCGATGGTATTGTAGAGATTAAAAGGAATAAAGTTAATATGGAAGTGGCCCCCATATTTGTGTCTTAGGTCACAAGTTCAAGCCCTCACACCATGCAAAGCAAAGCCTGGTATTTAAGTGGAGAAGGGTAGAGGGGCGGGCCCATTATCCACCGAGTTTCGAAGGCTGCGGTTGGTCCAAAGGATCGGCCCCAGACTGATTTCTCGGTCATCAAAAAAAAAAAAAGTTAATATGGAAGTGTGGCAATCCCAGAGAGTGAAAAGGAGCTTAAAGCTAATATGGAAAACTATTCCCAACTGCATAATGTGGACATTATGCCTGGAGCGAAATAAAGCAAGATTTGAGGGGAAGAGGCTGCATATTACCAGAGTAAAAAACAAATGCATTAAAAATTTGTATTTCTGGTTTTATAGTTAGATGAGATGGACCAGTATTTGGATTTTTTGCACTTATTAGGAGATTTGAGGGGAAGAGGCTGCATATTACCAGAGTAAAAAACAAATGCATTAAAAATTTGTATTTCTGGTTTTATAGTTAGATGAGATGGACCAGTATTTGGATTTTTTGCACTTATTAGGAGAAAATATGTAGTATGAATTAAGTAAGAGGTGTAGTCTGGTCTTGTACTTTTTCTATGTACCATCTTGGTACCAGTTATAATAAAATCTTTACTTAATAAAAAAAAAAAAGATTAAAAAGAATAAAGTTGGAGAAATAGTCATTCCTTGGTAAAGGCTCAACCTGCCACATCTGAATGTCTAAGATACTGAAAAATGGGAAGCTCTAGCAGCGTTAGAACTACATGACATTTCCCGAAATTCTTTCCTAGCTCTAGAAAATGCCCCCCAGTCCCCATTCCGCCCTATGTTGGAAAATTCCACACATGAGAAACAAAGATTTTACATATAATTTTAAACATGTATGAAAATTAGCAGCTGAAACTGTATATGAGCGGCTACCTGTAGCATCTCAACAAGAAGAATTATACGCTCTGCGTGCTTCCGACATGTGAGAAACCCTTGGATGCATAGAACCTGAAGGCAGGAAATAAAAAAGCATAAAGCACAAAGAATAGAAAAAGAAGTCCAAATACAAAATAAAATCTCAGTGAACAATATATTACTTTGAAATAATCAAAGAACTCGCTTGGAACTCCTTCAGCATCAGAATCCATGATCTAGCACAAATCAACCAAAAATATATGTTCAGAAACTGTATCAACACCTTCAGAATATAAAATAACAAGGGTAGAAATAAAAAGTTAAGACACGAGATTCTTCAGTAGCATATACCTCAAGGAGTTCGCGGGTTAATTTAAATGGTGCACTTTCGAAATTTACGCCACCAGGTGAATTAGATAGCATGAAACCAAAGTCGATGTGTATGATATGTCCTTCTTCATCCAATAGAAGATTTCCGTTGTGTCGATCCTTTATCTAGCAACAGAAGCAGAACGGCTGGTAATCATTGCGATACCTACTGTACTAGCAAAGCTAATAATGAAGACATTCATAGTATCCACATTAAGGGTGTGTTTGGTATGAAGAAAAATGTTTTTCAGAAAAATATTTTCCATGTTTGGTTGGCTTAAATGTTTTAAAAAAATATTTTTCTCATGAATTCATTTTCCTCCAATTAGGAGGGAAAACATTTTCCAAAATTCTTTTTCAACCTTTCCCATCCTATTCTACATGCCCACTAACCCCTACCAACTCACCCCCACACCTCAACCCCATCCCCATCCCATAGCGTTTGCCTAACTTATATATTTTACAAAAAAAAAATTCTACTCACTAACCTAACCAAACACTAAAAAGTATTTTCCGGAAAAAGTTTTCCATTCACCAACCAAACATGGGAAAACAAGTGATAAAACTACTCATTTTCCTCCATAACAAACACACCCTAAGAAAAATCAAAGAAAAATAAGGAAACAAGAACAGACTTTAATCATGCACATTTCCTAAACCATTGGCACAACAGACATTTTAACGGTGAAAGACAAGTGACTTTAAGCGTGCCAAACGCGAGTACGAAATAACTCACTACACACACTCGTGCTATGTTACACCTTAAATAGCATACAACCATTATTTTTCTTGATAGGTAAGTGAACATCTTATTGAAACAAAAGGAGCACAAAGATTCTGTTGTGCGTTACATCATGATATCCTTACAAGTTTATCTATTTTCATATCCACGAACCTTACAAAAAATCAGTTCCTACTAGTCTAATGTGAGAGGTAACTGAGGAAATCTAAGAGCTATCCACACCATATACAATCTGCATATTGCACCAAAAGCTAAGAGGGAAAAGAAATTGAACTTCAGTTTGTGAACTCTTCCTTTTGCCTCCGAAACGTCTGAGATTCCTTTCTTTTCAAATGACCAACCAATACCATACAACCATTATGATTGTCATAAATCACAATTATTTGAGTTATTGAATTTGAACTAGAAAGGGAAGTCATGAAGAATTTTCCTTGGAAAACAGGAAAACCAACTTTTGGGTCATACACCCACATACAACACACCGCGGCATGTCATATTCTTTATCCTCTTTGAATAACAACGGCACCACTTTATCTACCGTTATGAAGAAACCTAATCGGTTCAGGGTCTGCAAGGCCATAATATCCCTGCTTCTCCATCTTCCGCTATTTGACTGTGTTCTAGCTCTTCCATTCCAGCTCTAAGGATTTCTTGCATTCTATGCAAATTTTATTTTCCGATCAGCAGTTTCAATTTTCTCTCACATTAAATTCCATATGGAAGTTACGGACAGTGACAGCCATCGTATGGTGGACCATACTGAACCTGTTTAGTATACATTGCTCAATGCCGGCCACCATCAAAGATATGTTGTTGCTAGGCCTTCAAGAGAGGGCAAAGAGGATGCAGAGAACGGAATGCAACTCCTTGCACTAATGTGGTACTGTAGAGGAAAAAAAAACTGGACAGCCTAGGGAAGGGGAGTGGCACTGTTGTATAGATGAGAGGAAGCTTATGTTTCTTCGTAAATTCAGTGCACCCACGGAGTCCCTGTTAGCGTAGATGTCTGGTACTTTCTGACTTTATGTAGAACATCATATTTTTGTATAGGTTCTCAACTTTTGTTTACCAATAGTATACCAAGAGTTACTGTTTGATCAAAACAATTGTCACTTTATCCAAAAAAAGGTGATAGACAACTATCACATTTCTTTATGTCTATTATCAAGAGCAAATGTCATAAAAAAACATGCTTGACTTTTTCTAATTGTAGTAAGCCCAGATATCCCAATTGTTACAATTTAAGTTCATGTAGGATATGCAGTCTAATCATTTTTAGAGACATTGTGTCAGCATTTACATTTAGACTTTTTTTTTCCCACACACTTTTTTCCAACTTTCATCTCTCTTTTTCCAATTTTTATGGGTACAGGGGCACACAAAGAGAATAAAGATTTGCATTAAATACTCAAAAGATATGGCTAGCATGCAGCCCATGTAAAATGGAACTATCTCAGTGATACATATTAGAGATAGAAGCATCTACTGACAACAGAAATATTAGAGATAGAAGCATCTGCTGACAACAGAAATATATGATCGGTGTCTTATGCTTCTTCTTGCAATCATCAGATTAAACAAAGAAAAACGCAAAGTTATACAGAGAGAAGTCATCCAGTTCACCTGCAAAAGGTAGCAAACCAGAGAATACCCAGCCATGCTTTCGACAAAATTTCTCTGCATGTAAAAGAAATAAAGATGGATAAAAATAAGGAGTCTTTTTATTTTACAAGTCCCAAGCCCAAGTAAAATCATGTAAAGGAAATAGAAATGCGACTCAGCAAAACATAAGAGAGAGATCCTTAACTATACAGCAAGAATTACATAATGAAGCAGGTAAAAAACTATTAGGAAGCACAACTTATCATCCAAACTATTTCCCAAGAGAAAAGCCCTCAGAAAAGGAAAGGCTTGATAACGAAGATACAACTTAATTTAGTAAACCTGTTCCAGTCATTGACTAGAGCACACAGTTCAGCCTTCTGATATATCTGACAAGAGTTTCCGTCTTCTTTTATTCATTCCCGTTTCTTGAACTTAACAATGGAGACATATACAGCATATTTTCTTTGAGGTTCTCCGAACAAAATACTACTTGTTAAATATGGAATTTAGACAAATTCCTCATTGCAAAACTTCATTTCATAGCTTCTCGAGCATCGATCTTCAAAAGACTCGTAAAGTTCACTAGTCTGCTGGACGTACCCATAAAACTTTTCTTTCGCACTTGTTACGCGAAACAACAGTTCAGAAACAATAAACATAAATGAAAACATAATCAACAAGGACCATCACCCTCATAATATTCGCACTTCTATTATGTTCCAAGGTGAAGTGCACAGGAGTCCCCCAAACTACGACAGTCCAAAGTGAAGTGCACAGGAGTCCCCCAAACTACAACAGTTCTTGCATTCCAGTATTTTTAAAGCGAGTAGCAAAAAAGCAATAAGCCTCCAGGCGAACGAGAAACGAGAAATGAAGCACATACTCCCTCTGGTCCACTTTAATTGATTTTTTGGCCTTTTTATAGTGGTCCACAATATTTGATTTTTTCAGCTATCAAGAAGGAATTAACTTATTTTTTCCAAAGTTGCCCTTGTATTTCCAATGAACAAATTAAGGTTAATATGGTCAATTTCATTGTTAATTAATGTTAAAAGGTGAATTTCTTAATATATGTGAAAACAACCAAAAAATCAATTAAATTGGACCGGAGGGAGTACTTCTTTGAAGTAACGTGCATAATTTTCAAATACAAAGATTACAAACATTAAAAGTGTAACAAACATCATTACATTCGTTATCCAATATTCGACAATGACTACATCACACCCAACCCAAAATGAATATCATTAAACTGTAAGTTCAATAAACCCAACAGGATCACTGGAAGATACATTCGATGGAACAAGGAATAACTGCTTTAGGATTGTACTAAGGTCTAGCTTTAGTTGCAAGAATCATTTATTATTTTCCTAACAATGAGTCTATAAACCAAGAATTGCAAAATAAAAACGAGATAGAGAACAAACACGAAAATAAATAATTTTTTTTGTTAATAGCAAGAAAGTAAAAAAGTGACATAAGAGAAAAGTCCAAAAGCAGAATAGTGGTAGAAGAGGACTCGCACAAAAGATAACAGGCACCATGAAGAAACAAAAGTAAAATAGAATTAAAAATCATGATATTCAATTACCCAGGCGTGGTAATCACATTTTTACCAAAAAAAAGTTATTAGTTCTTTTGCCTCACACCCAGGCCTCAAGCAACAAACAAGCAATTTCTCTAACAGCAGGAACAATTACTACCACTGTGGAAGTCCAACATCGAGTGACAAAATATTTCTTCCCTTTCTTTATGAGAAATCAATAGAATGAGGAAGCTAGATTGGTCTTTTCATCTCTCCACCATAACAAAATGTTTTGAACAATATATCAGGAGTGTTCAAAGATAAGCATGGTGTGAGTGGAAAAAAAAATGAACATAAAAGAAACACGAGAGAAACAGGTAAATAAAACCAGTAAAAGCAGAGTATTGCGCACCAGAGAAGAAGGAAAAAAGATGTATTAATGTTCGATTCGTTCGCTATGCAGACTTTTCCGAAGTCGTTCGCTTCACTCAGCCAATGATCCCTCGTTTCATAATGCTTATCACGTTTAGTTAACACTTGGACTCTACCTCTTAATACTCATTTTACAGCATTTAAACCTTTCAACATTTTCAAGCCCCTAACATGAAGGATCCTCTGGAGGAAACTAAACCCCGAAAAAGAGGGGAAAAAAACAGAAATGTTTGCTCACAGTATGTTCAACTTGAATGGAAACGTGACATAATAGGTACAGGGTTAGGTGGCATGTGACTGGGGATAATAGAAATGACAAATAACTCTGAACTCTGCATAGAGTGAAGTGCAGGATTTGCATGGTGAAAGGTCTATGAATAAGTTGGAGAGCTACTCAGAGTACAGCTGCTGAACCCAATAGGGTATTAAATGAACTGTAAGAATATTTTGTTGACGAATCTTAAAATACAATAACTTGCTAATAGTACTTTTTAATGATCGTGTTGCTGCTCAAGCCAACTTGTGCACACCTCAACTAATCCACCAGACAACCTACAATGAAAAATCAGCACAAGGCTGGAGCAGATGATGTCATACTGAGTGATTTAGTTGGAATTCAAATCTGTGACCTCCACATTGTTACTCCTTGCTTCAACCACTCAACTATCCCCTTGGCAACAAGAAATTGCAATATCGGATGCATCTAGCACTACTTGACCAGTCCTAGATGAGGGGGATGACGAGGCAGGGTAGGGGAAGGAGGAGAGGTCCAATGCAAAGGTCTGCAGCGAGGGCAATATAATATTGATGGTAGAGGAAAGTGGTAGAAATTGAAGGGCGGAGTGTAAAAGGACTGTCAGAGAAGGAGGGGGGACAAGTTGGAGAAAGTGTTGAATTGATAAAGGAGAAGAAGATATAAGTGGAAAAGAGCAAGAAAGAGGCATAAAAAAGGAATATTAGGATTCCTTTTTCTCCAAAATGACGAGGCACAATACTCATCAGAGTGGAAATTTTGGACAAATGCAAAGGTTAGTGTATAGTGGGGAAAACACTCAATTTTCTTTTTACCATCTTCTAATAGCCTTCGGCTTGAGTATCCCCATGAGCACTATTCATTTCCACATCACTTAGTTAGCAGTTTTTATCATACTTTCATCTTGGAATATTGTAGAACCTTTGTATCATACTTTTTCCTCTTGCCTTGGTTCAGTAACGCTTCTAACAAGCTCTAATCATGCTTTGATTGGACAAGGAAGATAGTTATCTAAAAGTTCAAACATAGAATATAAACACGTTGTGGATTGCTTTAGTACATTTACATCCGATAAAGACGGGGAAAGGATAAATTGAAGGCACCCTTGAGAAATTCAAAAGAGACAGTAGTAAAGCACAAAGGCTACAAACTTTTTTCATCACGATTTTTACCTGGGCGAGCTTAAAAGTTGGAGAATTCTCCTGATACTTGGCAACATAAAAGTCATGTAGACTTGTGATGTCAGGAAATCTACTTTTAATAGAATGAATTGAGGCCTGCAAAACAATGATCAAAACTGCTATCAAGAATATCCGCAGCAAAATAAAGAATGCTCAGGTTATCAAGAAAAAGCTAACATAAGTTACCGTATCTGGAATTGTTTCAATTAGTGCAGTGTAAGAGGATGTAACTAAGACTTCATAAGGACGCAACCAAAGCGGCAGACCAGCTTCCTGGAAGATATCTACCATTTCAAAATACTCAAACAATATGAGCACGTAATCCTTGAGAGCATAAAACAATATTAAAGGTCAACAGCAACAACATGAATCTCCACTGACATTGGCGTATCTAGGAATGAAAGCCTAGCTATAAACCTAACAATTGCAGGACGACGAAAAACATAAAATGAGATCACTCTTTCGGCAGAAAGTACTACTCCTATTAACTTTTGAAAGTATATTGGGAAGGAACAGAAGCCTTCTTGTGAGCTAGTAAAGATGTAAAATACTGAACAAATAACTTCGATAACAAATAAGGTAACTGACACATAATGTGAAACCAAAGAATTTTTACCAAATATTACCAAAAATCATTTTCTGAATTTCATTCATTAATACTATTCATTGTTTTATAAAACTTTGTGAAGCATCAGTTTAATGTGAATTAAATATGATATTTACCAGAATATCAAGAGTTCTAAATTGCTTGTGGAAAGACAGCCTTCACTAAGACAGGAGTTCACATAAGAGGACTGTGTGTCTCATTACCCAATAAAAGAGCTCAAGAAAAATAAATGCAAGTCCAAAGTCTTGGTGAAGATCGACTTGTAGGATATCATAAAGCCTATTGGTCAACATCAGACAAGTAAATAAACTATGTGACTGATACCTATAAGTAAAATATATATCCCTGCTGAATCAACCTTCCAACACAAACCCCAACTTAAACTGTGAGGCCTAAAAGCAAGGTTGAATATCCGCTAAAAAATAGGCTAATTATAATGGTGGTGCTCGGTCCAACATGCGCACACCTCAACTATTCCACACGGGCATCCACTACCGCCCACCAAAACAAGTACAAGGTAACTTTGCTCACAAGGCTTAGGCAGATTGAAAGAAATTGCCTAACATCTTTTTCTCTGTTGGGATTTGAAACCTGGCCTTTGATTGTTTTTGCCCACCTCAATTACAGCTAAGGTACACCCTTGAGTGCACATTCTCACGTTACTTAAAGAAAAATGGAGAAAACCTCAATGATAGAAGATCGTTAACTGAATAAGTCCTCAGATAGCCTAACCTCCTCTTGCTTAAGGACAACGTAAAAACAAATGTTACTCGGACATATGGCTTTGCTAACCAAATATTTTAGAACTTTCATCACATAGTACAATATATGTGTAATATGCAAGATTTAAATTCTTGAATTCATCAGTCTTTTCTCTAGGCAAAGTTTGTACTCATCAAATTTCTTAAATTATTTCCTTTCTTATGGTTTCTTTTACGAATTAGTTCTATTTATTACTAGATTAGTATATTTACTTTGCGCTGTTCTACATTTGTTTCCTGACCATATGTCAGAACTTTGCCTAAATATCCCTGAATGTTATTATTTCCAAATTGCTTATTTATTTGTTTTTTGGAAATTTCCTGCATCAAAATTTTACCTTTTAACTTTAAGGTCTTAGTGTTGAATATATTTCAGAGTAAAAATCCAAGAAATTTTGCTACAAAAATAATTCTGCATCCAAAAACAATTCACAATTCACTTTTTGAACAGAATCAAGTTGAAGACCCTATTCAAGTGCTGTAGCATGAAAAAACAAATACAAAAACTAATAAAGCAGAAATGAGTTACATGACAACTGGGCCCATCTGCTTTCTCATCTATAACTGTTCATGTACAGGGGAAGAGTTCTAGACCTCTAGTAAATTCAATTCAATAACTTAGTAATAACTCGGGGAACATTTATAATGAGCGCTCCCCTCTCCTAGTCATATAGTAGATCCTCACTCCTTAAATTTCCCCTTCTGCCAAAAGTTACATTGGGTTCATTCAGACGAAAAATTGAAGAAAAGAAGTCAAAGCTATCTAAAAAGGGTACCCCAAAATAAAATAAAATAAAAACAGATAACCTACAACGGAAACAAAAAATTACAAAAATGGAGGATCTTGAATCCAAGATACCTACCGTAGAAGTGGGAGATAAGTTGTACAGCAAGATGCTCCTGTCTGCAGTCATCACCACTCTTGACAATGAACTAAATGAAACCAGAATTTAAGCACGTCAGCTGCTACTTCAGAGAAAAACATAATTTGATATTGGGAAACAACTGTATTCGAAAAATATAATGAGAAACAATTGTGTATCCCCAAAAATATAGAATAAAAAAGAAGCAGCAAAAGATAATGGAGACAACTTTTTATAATCGTGAAAGTGCTTTAAATAATCAATTATCAACTTAATTAAGTCCCACTTTATCCCTATTGTTTCTGGTGACAAAAGGAATGAAAAAACTCAAAGAGATAAAGGACATATGGGAATCCAAAAAACTAGTGGCAGAATGCTTGAACATTTTGAGGTTCTCAACGGAGTTTGACTAGAGAGTTCAACCTAATCCCACGGGTTCCCTCCCCTACTCCTGAGTGAAAGCCCAAGGTACGTACTAGGAAACCTGACTTTACAGAATTATAGACTCAAAGAGCATAAGAAGTTTCGGACAAACTTGAGTAACATGTTGCTTCAGATTTCATGATTTATGCAGGGCACCAAAAACAAAAGAGCAAGGCTAAGACATTACTGGACTTCCTTGTTATACAAAAAAAACTATCCCCTGGGGGTAGGTTAGTACTAATCAACAGTCTGTTAGATTCCTTAACCACCACCCCCCCCCCCAAAAAAAATACCATGCCTTTGTTCCCTCTGTCAATTCGGGTGGCAAAAAGGATGGATAAATTACGAAGAGATTTCTTATGGCAAGGAAACAGAGAACAAGACATTTAATTTGGTATAACGGGAAACTGTCTCCACTCAGACGAGGAGGTCTGGGTATCAAAGACTTGAGAGCTCAAAATACAGTTTGCAGCATAAATGGCTTTGGAGATTTAACAGTGAGGAGGCACCTTTAGGGGATTTATGGACGAAGGTTACTGTAACCAAATATGGGCTTCTCAACCCTTCGATTATGAAACAACCACAATTCCTAATACATGTGCTTCTGGAGACATATGAGCACACTCTGGGACTGTTTCCAAACCAAGACCTCAGTAGTTTTGGGAGATGGCAGGAAAACGAGATTCTGGCTAGATATTTGGCTCGACCAGTCACCCCTAAAGGATCAGTACCCAACTTTATACAATGTGGCACGAAATTGATAATGACTAGGCACAATATCAATGACTGAGAAATGGACAGCTTATGTTCATTGCTTCTCAGACCTCACAAGACCCCTCTCTCACTTTGCAGGACAGATATTATACAGTGGAAATGCAATGCTAAAGGAATGCTTACTGTCAAATCTAGCTACGAGCAGCTAAGGCCCACTGTTGCTCATAACTGGACTTGGAAATGCATCAGGAGAAACAAAGCACCACTGGAAATTGAACGTTTTCCCTGGTTCGTAACCAAGGAAGCCAGCCTTACGCATGAAAATCTTAGAAAAGGGAAATCAACATCTACAGCAGGTGCTGCCTTTGTCAGAAGCAAAATGAGGATGTCAATCATTTGTTTCTTCATTGCTCTTTCACCTCCCAGATCTGGATATTCTTTTTCAACATTCTGGGAGTTATTTGGACCATGCCAAAGACAACGAAGGAGCTATTACAATGCTGGCATTTCAAAAGATTGGGAAAGACAGGAAAACTTGAAAGATCAGTAATATGGTGGACTGCTTGGAAGGAAAGAAACGTAAGATTTTTCAAGGCAAATGGAATCTGTAGTTAGCATTAAGCATAGATGTATATCCTCACTTCTTTATTGGGTGCAACCTGGCTATCGCAAATGACATAGATGCCATGGACCCATGGTTAATTTTTTCAGTTCATTACAGTCAGTAATGCAACTTCCTCATGTATATATCTTACAGCACTTGTCACTGAATATCAATGAACTACATTTACCAATCAAAAAATCACTAGAAAGAGACAAAACATACTATGTGCTAAAGAAATGGACCTTAAACCTAACTCAAGAGGTGAGGATTGCCCAAGACCATAAGGAGACCAATACCCCCATCCCTCTACTGATGTGGGACTCAACAACCCCCCCCCCCCAAAGCCTAGGATTGGGCCTCTGAACCGTGGACAATACAAGATGGATGAAGATGGTATAATTAAATTGAAAGCAACATCTCTTTCAGCATTTCCACAAAAAGGACCTAGGAAGATAGAAGTATTTCTTACGCATAGAGGTCGGGCAGTCCAAATCAGGAATTGCCATCTCATAGCGTAAGTATGCCCTAGACATTTATGAACCCGATATTAAACTTTCTACCATGACAAAGGAGCCCCTTAGTGATCTTGGAAGGTACAGGTGGCTGGTTGGTAAGTTGAACTA
The DNA here is from genome assembly GCF_000393655.2 of Nicotiana sylvestris. NCBI lineage: Eukaryota > Viridiplantae > Streptophyta > Magnoliopsida > Solanales > Solanaceae > Nicotiana > Nicotiana sylvestris. The sequence continues at coordinate 153,450,775 of NC_091061.1, read as the reverse complement.
TCTCACAGTTACTCGACCTGACATTGTCCTTCCTGTGAGTGTAGTAAATCACTTTATGGACTCTCTGTGTAATACTCATTAAGATGCAATTGTTCGTATTCTCTGATACATAAAATCAGCCCCCATGCAAAGGATTGCTTTTTGAGGATCGAGGTCATTAGCAGATTGTTGGATGCAGACGTTGATTGGGTTGGCTCACCTTCTGATAGACGGTCTACATTTGTTTATTGTTTTGTGGTAGGAGGTAATTTGGTGTCTTGGGAAAGCAAGAAAAAAAAGTGGTTGCTCGATCTAGAGCAGAAGCTGAATATCGAGCAATGGTTGTGGCAACTTGCAAACCAATTTGGATTAAACACTAGCTCAAGAGGTGAGGATTGCACATGACCATATAGGGAGACCAATACCCCATCCCACTACCAAAGTGAGACTCAACACTACGTGTATAATATATGTTTATTTTTTACAAGGAATATGCTTATGATATATTTCATAAGAAGTTTTGTATGTGTATGTCTACATGACTACATGTCCTAATCATTGGAAGCAAATCCAACCTTTCTCTTTATACACAAGCAAGCATACATGGCATACTAATCTATCAAAAATCACAAAGACAATATCAAGGAGACAATATAAATATTCAGATGGTGGAACTCACAGATCTCAAGTCCCAGCCAGGTACTTTCCCATAAACGGAGCATTTGCGTATTCTTTCCTTCTTGACTTCCCAGAGTTCTCCAGAAAGTGCATCACTAACCTTGGGAAGACCACCATTTGTGACCTGTTATCGATAAGATTATCACGCAAATGTAATTATAGATTCTATAGCCGAGGAACAACATCCAACATCGTTTATACCTTTGGTTGCGCATCAGATGAATCCTGACCAGCCCCTTTCAAAGGGAGTCCAGGAGGTGCTTCTCCTTTTAATGCAGCTAACTGTAAAGAGAACCATGTTTGTGATTTCTTCATGTATGGAAAAGTATCAAGGGAACAAGTACGACTCTTGAATAAAAATCATGCAGCAGTGATAATGATAGAGAACCATCTCTCCCAAAAGGTGAACATACCAGAGAAACAATGGTAATCACCTTCAAAAGCAAATCCCCAAGAGGGAGTTGGAAACCATCACATGAACCTCAACAAGATGCCTAACAGATATTAGATTATGACCATCTAGATTTTGCTCGACAAGTAATAACAGTGCATCAACACCAAAGATCCGCTCATCCCAGCACTCAATGACACTAATCTCTCCACTAAAAACAGCATACAAGAGACGATGTCGAACTAATACTTTCAACACAAAAAGCTCCTCAATTTCATCAAAACTTCCTGTTTCAGTTCACACCAAAGCAGTTAAAAACTACCACAAATTTGCAATAATGGATCAAACTGCCGAGCTCAATGATTTTGGAGGTATGTTTCATTCATACCTAATAACTTCCAACAAGCACCGTAGGATCCATTATCTTTCTGCACTAAACCTAGACTTCTAAAGCAAACGCAACTGCTTAGCAGCATGATCCTATTACCAAAATTGAGGCCCAATTCTGGAGTGGATGTTCCCCTCTCAATAGACAAAACAATTAAATGAAAGATGAATTCACCTAATACTCTATTTGAGAAAACTCAAAAATGTCCTGATGACTTAAACATACATCTTTGATGTCTTGACAGACAAATACTAAGGATATTTGGTCATATAGAGGCTAGACCAGGAGAATGATGAAAAGACAAATACTTTTCCAAATGAAAGAAGACATTCACTCATCTCACGAAGATCATATACTTGATCTTAGCCAAAAGGCAGTACTGCATCTCACGAAGATCCAATAAGCATACAGAAACTTCACTTTAGGAGTGTAAAAGAATGTTTACATATGCAGCAGACATGAAGATTACCTTGACTTCCTCGATAGCTACTGTACTGGGAACCCTTCGATGCTCTTTCTTTCTTGGTGGATCTTGGTCCACTATATCCTCCATCCTAACACCAGGATCTACAGTCAAGATAACCCGTACCCATTCTGGATCAAAAGCATCTGACTTCAATGGAAGAGATGGGACCTCTCTACATTGACTACAACTTTCTGAAGCAGAACCAAGGCTGCAATGATCTATTGCAGACTCTGATTGCTTCTCCACCGAAAAATTCACTCGCACAAATTTCACTTTGGCATCCCATAATTGAGTCATTGCTTGGTCTATGGCCTGAGATGCAGACATTGACATCCTGTCAAAACCATTGTGGTACATATCTTGTCCTGTCCACAGAGGGTAAGCCCAAGGAGGAGGTTTTGGCAATAGAACATCTCCATTTGCCAGAGGGATCCCTCCCTTTGAGAGCTTTTGAGGATTGGATGTGTCTTTTGTACTTGCATGGAAGTGAAAAAGAAAGAACAAACATGAGGCAGTGGTAAACAGAAACCAGCCTGTTAAAAGTAAATGTGTCTTTGGGTCATAATTTCTTTAACTTACTTGGGGCTTTCACATTTTAAAACTTCAACGCATATCAAATAAGGAGCTTTTTCTCTTGAATTCAAGAGAACAGCTTCATCTTCAGGTATGTGAAGAACACGATACATTCCCTTTCCCATTGGAAAGCACACTCCTGTAGCATGTCGAAGATATTAAGACGACAATTGAACTAAAAGCTACAAAGGAAATATATTTTGATTTAACTAAGAGTTGCAAAGGGAATATATTTTGGGCAGAAATTTGCATGCGCGGGAATTGAAAATTAAAAGTAGGAAAACCATCATAGCCCACACAACATCAAATGACACAATCTTAATATACAAGACTTACTGCCAAATCAAAGACTTTGTCTATCTGTTTTATGTCTTCACTACCTGCTTTTCTTACCTGCACTTACTGATACATCCTCCATCTCAAAATACTTGATCAACTTTCATACTCAATCTGGATATCAAAGGAAGTTAACACAGGATATGGAGGTAGTTTATGGAGATCCATTAGGTCACTTTGGCCTGTTATGAAGAGTCATTCTTCTGTTAATGTACTAAATGGAAGCAAAACTTCCTTTCGGAACGCTAAATGGCTGGGAGCTGGTTGTTTAAAGGTGCTTTTCCCGGATATATATGGTTTGGTCGAACATCAACAAAAGACAGTAGCTGAAGCATGGACACCTCAAGGTTGGGATCTCATTTTTAGGAGAATGCTGAATGACTGGGAGGTGGCCAGGTTGACTGAGTTTTACAAGCAGCTGGAAGAATTCAAAGGATTACAAAATGGGGTGGACAACATTATGGTGGCAGGGACACAACAGAGGTATCTATAAGGTGAATACAGCATACAGGATTCTGAATCATCCTAATCAGCAGATTACTAATTGTCCATGGAAACATATCTTGAAAGCAAAGATCCCCTACAAGGTGGCTTGTTTTACTTGACTACTAGCAAAGGAGGCTGCTTGACTCAAGAAAATCTCAGGAGAAGAGGAATGCCACTTTGGTCAAGGTGCTTCCTATGTGGGGGGAAAGCTGAGACAGATAGCCATCTATTTGTA